>NW_013672015.1:23400-33346 GCF_000517525.1 Limulus polyphemus | reverse complement strand
CCCCGTCCCACCAAACATGCTCGCCCTTTTAACCATGGAGGCGATAATATGGGTCGGTCAATCCCACTATTCGTTGGTAAAAGAGTAGCCCAAGAGTTGGCGGTGGGTGGTGATGACTATCTGCCTTCCCTCTAGTCTTACACTGCTAAATTAGGGACGGCAAGCGCAGATAGCCCCCGTGTAGCTTTGCCCGAAATTCAAAACAAACAATCATTGGAGTTTCGGATCAGACAACTTCATCTAAAAGCAGTCAGAGGCCTGACGTTGCCTAATGGTTAGGTGTCGGGTTGCAGATTGAAAACTCCGGTGTTCGAGAAGTAATGTCGTTGAACACGCTGTATATTAGAAGCGCACAACTTTATTTTAAACGGTTCAGATCTGGAAATAGCTAAGTACCAAAGGCCCAAAATCTTTGAAGCAAAATTGAATACTCATAATTTGGACATTTCTATAGTTTTCTTCGTGAGTTAGACCTATTATCGAAATGAGTGTAGAGCGTTACCTAAAAGGTAAATAAGATACATTAAAGATAAGTGTTCTAGACGTATTTATTTTCACCAAATATCCACCCAAAAGAATCCGCAAACGAAAGAAGCAACAGAATCAATGGTGATTTTAAACACTAGGGACATTTAAAGACACGTTTCAGGAAGGAATGAGATCTATAAACAGTCTGCAGCTCTTTGATATGTAACATAATATTTATTTCTTATAGGACCGTTCTCCAGTGGGTCAGCGGTCACTATACGGACGGAGTTAAAACGCTAATATCCGGAGTTCGATTCACCGTGGTGGGCAGAGCATAAACAGTCCATTATTTATCTTTGCACTAAAACAGCACGTACACCTTTCAAGCGAGTCGTTTATATTAAAATAGTTAAGATCGAGATTGAAGCAGCTAAAGGGCTGTATGTGGCCCTCGGGGCGCACGTTTTGTATCGCTACTCTCGATATTCAGTTACGGATAAGTTACGAAAGTGAACGTTAATTCTGTTGTTCGGTTCAAAGTGTTTGATAAAGCCTAATGTGATGGCGGGTACTACTGATGTCAAGAGTTCAAAATTAGAGTCGGTTATAACCGAGCCCTAAGGGACTCTGACCCGGATCCAGGTTCTAGACATTTATTGTAATTATTCTTTCTTTCATTCAATAATAAAAGACAAACTATTTCTGGTTCAGCAACATACACACGGGAAGTCAGATTTTAGGGGGAAAATTAAGTAATAAACGTGGTTTGAACAAAGATATAAAAATTAGTAACAAACCACCAGCTTTTTCAAAATCGTTTTTACCTAGGTTATATAAGAACAATAGATAATCTAATAGTTCAGTTTACCAAATGTAATATGTATTTATTATAAAGAATACTGTGGTGGGTAGAAACGTTGACACAAAACATAACGTCATTGGTGTTCGTAGAATGGTCAACAACAAATGTGATTATTTTAGAAAAAACCGAAAGGGAAAATATTAAAAGCCTTAATATTTTTGGGTGGTTCTAGCCTTTGTTCGATGAGAGGGACCAAGTGAGCTCGACCGAAAATTGAGTGGGCTGCACTCTTCATTTGGTAGCCATATATACTGCAGCATTTAGGAAGTAAATCATTTTTAGCAGTAAGTATTGCCCCCTTGTGCGGGTGGTACATAGGAGGCTAAGGCATATTTTGGGGTAGCAAAAGCAACCTCCCTTCACTTAACACCGCCCCTATTAATAATTGAAGATAAAAATTCGATTATAAAAACAATGCCATATACTCTTTTAAAATTAATTGACATTAGAATAACTTTAAGTATGGTAGTCCTAGTAGTAGGGATCGACAAGGTTTCTAAATACGGTAGTACTTAATAGTAGGGATCGACAATGTTTATAAATACGGTAGTACTTAATAGTAGGGATCGACAATGTTTCTAAATACGGCAGTACTTAATAGTAGGGATCGACAAAGATTCTAAATACGGCAGTACTTAATAGCAGGGATCGACAAAGATTCTAAATACGGCAGTACTTAATAGTAGGGATCGACAAGGATTCTAAATAATTCACACGCCAATAAAACACCCTATCGAGTTCCTAAGTGAAAAACCGACCATTCAAAGTATTGGTTATGATATATTATGCGCATATATACTAATAATACGCTAAAAAGGTCGCTAACATTTCCGGAATAACAATGCAAAAAATTTCTAAAAGAGCAACTTTTTCGTCTACCCTCCTACCTGATCACGTCAGTGGGGCTAGCGCCTAACCGACTCAGATTATCGCTACAAGATTCCTCCAGCTTACTTGATTAGTCTGTGGGTATCCGCTTTTGATATCCCGATAAAAATCCATATATATATATATATATAGGTATAATATAAATGGTAAACATATCATGCACGTACTAAATATCTTTTCAACTAAAAGGATGGCGCTATATATCGATGGACAGACACGCGACAGTTTCTAATGGTATATACTCTAACAGGTATAATATAAAAGTAAACAAACAAGAGTGTTGAATAATTATGTATTTTAAAATGGAGTAAGGATTCTCCTACAAAAGTAATGAAACAATAATTAAAACCAGAATCACGAATTTATAAAATTTAATCCCTATTTTGGCAGCTTTATACACTTATCTGATTTTGTGATTGTATTTTTAATTCTTGTAAAAGTTATAGCTATCAGGGATATGGCTATACTGAAAGTTTATAGATGTTGTGTCCATTTCAAAAACAAGTAAAGTAATACTAGCTGGATAGTTTTTAAAACGATTTTCAATCTCTTCTTTAGTGGGCAGGTTTAGGCTAAATAAAAAAAAATCGTTTTAAAATCTATCCAACTAGTATCACTTTACTTGTTTGTGTACTTTTTATTGCAGCATTTACTTTGTTTTGGATACTTTTTATAGCAATTCTATGAATAACCAACAATTCCTCCGTTTTTACTTTTTTACCTATTTATCATAATAATTTTGATCCAGATCTAAGCATGAAGAGACAGAACAGTCTTATTTAAAACTCCTGTTCGTTGATTTTTCTTGTTTTATATTATCATGTCTCACTTGAAGGAAATAAAACGTCATAAACATATAACAGCTACGTCATTGAAGTATAATTACAACGAACTAAAAACATCTGCTAAATAACCCATAACTAATGAAAATTCGACCGTGTTTCGACTCACGAGAATTCGAGTTTCGATACCCGTGGTTGTCACAAGAAACAAATTCTCGAAATTTACGAGAAATGTGTTCGACATAATATATATATATATATATATATAAGAATGTTGTTTGCACATCAAATAATAAATACGACGTCATAATACGTCAACACTTTATTTTCATGGTAATAAGTAGAAATGTTTCTTTCATTTGAGTTATTCTTTACATCCCCGCCCTAGGTTAGTTATACGGAAAGTTCCCTTGTATACTTGTTTACATTGAATATATTTATAATTGAGCTGAATAATACACACGCATATATATTACCACAAAACTGGCAAAGTCTCGAACAATTAATCTTACAAGTAAACACAGGATAAATCTGATTGTAAAGTTTCCGTGTCACTGCTAATAATATTAGTTCTAGAGACAGCCTCGAACCATTAATATTCTTGTAATTTACATTTGTAATGTTGTAATTTGTTTGCTCGCTAGATGGCGCATTACTAAAAAGTTCTAATTTGACGTCACCTTCGAATTAGATTGAGCATAAAGTGAAGCATGAAGTTAGTTGAGATAAAAGAAAGTTATTGCGATATTTTGTACTAGGGAATAGATTTATACGTTAGTTCCTAGTACTGTTCTTAGAGAGGTTAGACATCGTTTGCAAATGTAGGCCCGCCGCAGATTACAAAGTGTAAAAGTCTATAAAGAAGCGTTAAGGAAGAAATAATTTTTTTTTTCTAAAGTAGACTGAAAGTTGAATTATTTTCATATTTTCACCGGATAATTAACAAGAAGAAAAAAAAACACGAAGAAAGATAGTTAAAACAATATTAGTGTCAATTTAACTTACTTTTTCTTGTTTTGATTATTATTGAAAATATTACTACCATGTTGTTCTGAGTGTAAATTTGGTTATCACTTGTTTAAAGAGGAGATCGTTAGGAAAATAATTGTCCTGTTTCTTACTATTAAGTAAGACTACTGGTAACTAGAACTCTACTTACATTATCAATGTGATTTATAGTGGGATCATTATACAAAAGTGCATGTTATATATTAATGTAATTATTAATTACACCATCAATAATTATTAACAGGATCATTATACAAAAGTGCATGTTATATATTAATGTAATTATTAATTACACCATGTTATTAAAGTGCATGTTATTTCTCTTGTAATTATTAATAACATTATCACTTATTATTGGTATGATCATTACCCTAAAGTGCATGTTATTCACTAATGTAATTAATTATTAATCACATTATCAATTATTATTGGTAGGGTCATTAAACAAAAATCTATGTTATTTACTAATGTAATTAATTATTAGTCACATTAACAATTATTATTGGTAGGGTCATCAAACAAAAATCTATGTTATTTACTAATGTAATTAATTATTAATCACATTAACAATTATTATTGGTAGGATCATTACACAAAAATCTATGTTATTTACAAATGTAATTAATTATTAATCACATTAACAATTATTATTGGTAGGATCATTACCCTAAAGTGCGTGACATTTACTGTTGTAACTATAATTTGTTAATGTTAGATAAATAACACTTTTCTCCTTGCTGTTAATAAAATGTAAATACTTCGAGATATTTTCTTTCTAATGCGCTTAAACGGGCTTGTTTAATTAAAAGAACTCTCCCTAAGACACATTTGTGTTTAATAGAATGAGCTTTGAAATAGAAGTTGTAACGTCTAACATGTTCCTGTCGCCAACAGTTCTAAACTCTACTGAGCACCATTCTAGTCCAGGTCATGTCGTTTTTCCTATTCAACTCTATTAAAACACAATTCTAAAGCATATTACCACCAACGTGTTTTTTATTATTATTGTTAATACAAAATAACTTGTTGGCGATCACTTACAATCATTTCCACCACATTTTATCGTTTTGTGATACGTGGGCCATTTTAAGCCGTTTATAATATCAAACTTTTATAAAGCCAAGTTGGGAGATTAATCTCTAACACCAGTAAAACTAAGCTTTCTTGGAATGACAATATTTTAAAACTGGTTTTGAAGCATTAAAAAAAAGCTCTGTATTTTTACGTATTTTAGATATTGTTTTTACAAGTGGAGGTCCGGCATGGCCGGGTGGTTAGGGCGCTCGACTCGCAATCTGAGGGTCGCGGGTTCGAATCCCTGTCCCGCCAAACATGCTCGCCCTTTCAGCCGTAGGGGCGTTATAATGTGACGGTCATTTCCACTATTCGTTCGTAAAAGAGTAGCCCAAGAGTTGGCGGTGGGTGGTGATGACTAGCTGCCTTCCCTCTAGTCTTACACTGCTAAATTAGGGACGGCTAGCGCAGATAGCCCTCGTGTAGCTTTGCGCGAAATTCATAAACAAACAAAACAAATCTACAAGTGGATAAATAACCCTCTTTTAATGATGAACTTTTGTATAAAACTTACATTCCGTTTAATTCTTTAGTACGCCATCTTCATTTAGGGAGCGTTTTACCAAACACCATTTAACTCATCCAAGCTTCAATATGCAAACTTCAAAACCATTTCTACCGTTTTATTATTTCCTGCTTTAAAATAAAGCTAAATTTACGAAGCTCGTAAAACGCTTCCCTTATAGTTGTAAAGGCAGCATCTGGTGTTAGTCACAGGTAATGAAATCCGAATTAAACAGTACAATATAAAACACTGTAACCCAATAGTATGGAGTTGTCAATCTTCATGAGAAACAGCAAACGTGACCGTCAGTTAATTATGTACAAAGCACATAAAAGACAAAATTAGCAGGATAACCATCGTCATATTACCGCCCAGGTTCTAGTTTTAGACTTGAAGAAAGTACATAGGCGGGGCATGATGACGTTCACTAATGAATCTTGTAAACCATACCAACAGTAATCGAGTAAGTAAACAAAGCTTGTATATATATATATTCATTCTTGGTCGTTGTTCTTGTGACATTGATAACAACAAGGCAGAAAAATGAAGTACGAGTCCATTAAAGAGATATCAACGCATTTAACTGTATTGTTATCCAATGTACTAAAACAATACAGTTAATATTGTTATCCAATGTACTAAAACAATACAGTTAATATTGTTATCCAATGTACTAAAACAATACAGTTAATATTGTTATCCAATGTACTAAAACAATACAGAAAGACGAAGTACGAGTTCAGTAAAAAGACATCAATGTACATGGACTTTTCTAACGTTTTGTTTATATAGCTGTCTGTGTCAGGTTTTGTACAGGGCCAGATTCTTTACAGTAAGTGTCTGTGACTTGTTGGCGATATATTTCAACAATAAACAAACAGTCCACGTTACGCTTGTTTTAAAATAATGTATTAAGACAAGTCAAACGTACATACAAACATTCGTTACACTGTTGGTTATCATATTTGTATCCAGAGCTGGCTGGTTCAATTACTTTAGAACACAGTTTAACAAGACAAAATATTCTTCTCTGCTCTGTTATTGCAACACAATCTGTGATAATTTCACTTTCAAACTGCTGATATACGCTCTTTATGGCTAAACTCCCACACACGCAGTCTAGATCTATTTGACTATATCTTTCACTAACTTACTTCAACTACCTTTATAACAGCCCGAGTGAGGCCTAGAACTTTCCACACGCTACGAGATATTATGATGTAATAATACTAGAGAAAAACCTAGAAAGTTCTTGTAACATGACGCAATAATACAACAATCGCCAATTTGCCACATTTTAACTACACAACATATGATTCACACAGTTACGTAAACAAACCTGCGATAAACTATCTCTTCTAAAAATAACTAAATTTAACACTAGCACTATACTTAAATTAAAACAGTCGTGTATATCTAATAGTCTGTTCGGGCATCCAAGATATTGGACGAGGACTTTGCTGTCGATCGGAGCTCAGTACAGAGCCAGGAACTCAATGAACTGTACAGAGAGTTGAATGATATTACTTTAAGACTAGGTGGCCATCAGTAACACATCACCATCACACACAGACAGATGTCGCAAATCTGATGAAAGAACCATCATGAACGGTTTCTTGAAACACCAGAGATATTACCAGCTACTGTTGACAAAGAATGTTGCTGTGAATAGACGAATGTTTGGAAACTTTGAATATTCTGGTTCAGTACACTAGATATGATTTTCAACCACCATCAAATTGGATCATCAGAGAAGACCTGAGATAGATTTCAGTATTTAGGGAGGACTATATGTTGCCGTGAATATTTGAACACTTTGAAATGTTCTGGTTCAATATGCTAGTTGTGACTTCCAACTACTACCAAACTGGATCATCTATTATGGTAGACTCAAACATTACTACTGTAGACTGAAACATTACTACTGTAGACTGAAACACTACCTTAGCAGACTCAAACATTACTACTGTAGGCTGAAACACTACTTTAGCAGACTCAAACACTATTACTGTAGACTGAAAACGACTTTAGTATACTCAAACACCATAGGAGGATACTGTAGGCTGAAACACTACTTTAGCAGACTCAAACACCATAGGAGGATACTGTAGACTGAAACACTACCTTAGCAGACTCAAACATTACTACTGTAGGCTGAAACACTACTTTAGTATACTCAAACACTATTACTGTAGACTGAAACACTACTTTAGCAGACTCGAACATTACTACTGTAGGCTGAAACACTACTTTAGTATACTCAAACACCATAGGAGGATACTGTAGGCTGAAACACTACTTTAGCAGACTCAAACACTATTACTGTAGACTGAAACACTACTTTAGCAGACTCAAACATTACTACTGTAGGCTGAAACACTACTTTAGTATACTCAAACACCATAGGAGGATACTGTAGGCTGAAACACTACTTTAGCAGACTCAAACACTATTACTGTAGACTGAAACACTACTTTAGTATACTCAAACACCATAGGAGGATACTGTAGGCTGAAACACTACTTTAGCAGACTCAAACATTACTACTGTAGGCTGAAACACTACTTTAGCAGACTCAAACATTACTACTGTAGGCTGAAACACTACTTTAGCAGACTCAAACATTACTACTTTAGCAGACTCAAACATTACTACTGTAGGCTGAAACACTACTTTAGCAGACTCAAACATTACTACTGTAGGCTGAAACACTACTTTAGCAGACTCAAACATTACTACTGTAGGCTGAAACACTACTTCAGCAGACTCAAACACCATAGGAGGAGAGTTGTACATTCTCCTTTGCAGAAAATTGCCAAGGATGTATCTGGTCCTCAGCCCAAACTGATAAAGGTACTTTATATATACCAGTTATTAACGATTACTTCACGAAATGTGCCGAATTCTATCCATTGGTTGGCTTGTTAAACGAATAAAGGATAATTTAATCAATGGAACACAGAGAGATCCTCATGGACCAAGGGGACAATTTTACAAACCAACTGATTAAGAGTTGAAATATGAACTTTACCATATTAGCCTCAGTTTGATGGTTTGACTGAGTGTCTATTTTAGACTGCCAAATAGATGCTTGCCAAGTTTGGAAACCCTGAATGAAATGGTTGGAATAAGTTCCTACTATATGTTATGAAGGGGTGCAATTGGATAACAAATTATTGGCCATTCTTCAAATTCGTTGATGCTTGGATGAGAAGTACAGCTCCCTGTGAACCTGATGTATGACCCTCTGTCCAGTGCAGCTGTACTCAAGTATCCACAGAGTGGATGTATTGTGCATTAGATGATGCACATGAATTTGAGTCTTTACATCAAAAGAGCTATTCTGAGAATACAGTGGCAGCATGTAAGTTCTATCATGGTAACTGAATATGCTTTTGGTACAAGTCTCCACTATATAACAAGCAACTCAATTCTGGCTGGACTGGTCAACAACTCTCTGAGGTACGAGTTGCAGTGGATGTGTCACATGCGCAAGATGACCCTTAAAAAATGGTTTCTCCAAAAAATCATTGATTGATGTGCGTGTTAACTAGTGATGAGAGCACTAAGCTGCATAATAACAACGTGGATGGTTTTACCAGAGCATACCTGATAATTCATGAGGAATCAGATGAGAAAATGGCAGCATTGGAGTGGTAAATTGCTCTGATAATCATCTGAGGAGTTGCAGCTGGCGTACCAATTGTTATGGTTGGATTAAACTTGTTGAACAACAGTTGTTGTTATTGGTTTGTTGATAAATCCACGACTAGAAAGAAGTTGTGATACTCCCTGTCAGTATAATGTATTGTGGTAATCACTCAGTCTATGTATTGAGCTGAAGACAAGTGCAATTCTTACTGTATCAGAGATATAACAGACGAGGTTATCAGTTAAGATCCTTGAACATTGATGGTTGTTTCAATCATCTGAGAACGTTAGGAACCCTGAAATTCTAACAGGCAAAAAAGAGTTTGTATTATTTGCTTTCAGAGCACCGTGTTAAGTGGCTTTGGATTATAGAAACATTCCTGACCAAATTTGCATGTCAGCCATAGAAACCTAGTTTCCTTTCATGGAGGAAGGTCGTACCTGAGGGTACAGGTGTTTTACAGAAGTGGAATGAAGGAGTTGTGCTCTAAGAAAAAAACAAAACCAGGAAGGATGAACTGTACCGATCTTCACAGTGTTATTTTGTTAAATTTGGTCTCTGACCCTTAGATAATGTCAATAGCATGGAAAGCCTAGCGAATGAAGCTAGACAATGTTCTATGATGGCAACCCTTAGATAATGTCACTAGCATGGAAGGCTTAACGATTGAAGCTAGACAATGTTCTATGATGGCAATCCTTAGATAA
>NW_013672015.1:17922-22400 GCF_000517525.1 Limulus polyphemus | reverse complement strand
TTCTATGATGGCAACCCTTAGATAATGTCACTAGCATGGAAAGTTTAACGATTGAAGCTAGACAATGTTCTATGATGGCAACCCTTAGATAATGTCACTAGCATGGAAGGCTTAACGATTCAGGCTGCGTGATGTTCTATGATGGCGAGATACATTTTGCTGTTGTCCATGATACATCTATATTGGACTACGTATGTATACCTTCATTTTGTAGTTTACAACGCGAAATATCCGTTGTTTTCCACCTCTAATCACTCGTATTTCTTCGACGTCGTTTGACTAGGTGTTGTACAGATTTAAAGTTAATCTTAGAAATCATACTTGCTAATGTGGCCATTGATTGTCAGGGGTATTGGGTATTACCACCAAATATCACGATACTTTGGTTAGTTAATACGTAACGTTGTGATAGTTGATATTTTGTTAACCGAATGTTATATAAAGATATTTTTTTAGTTGAATTATTGAATGTTTCATGCCACATCGCAAGTTCTGGTTTCATTCTGCACATATGTATATTCTAGCCATCTTCTTCTGCACGTTTGTTATATAAATTACAACTTATTATCCCGTATTTTATTTACATCTGGTCATTATGAGTCTGTCTTATAATATATGTCCGACTTTAAATAATTGTGCATTTCGTTTGGTTCAATTTTATGTGGTCTGTATTATTGTTCTGAAATAATATTTTAGTTTGTGTTTTCAGCTGAACAAGTTTTTTTTTCTTCTTACTCTTAAGGTTCATTATGTTACAATTTAGTCGAGTTTTGACTTTCAGGTTCATTCTCAGTTCATTTTATTTCACATTTTTTGAATTTTTTTGTATTATTTTATGTTTGTTTCTTTGTAGTTAAGCATAAAGCTACACAATGGACTAGCTGTGCTCTTCCCATCACGGGTATCGAAACCCGATTTTTAGCACTTTATTTGTCCTCGACTAAATGTCATTCCACCGTGCATGTCGTCTAAGTAGCTGATTAATGGAAAGTATAACTACATTAATTAGCTACTTGATTTTATTTAAATTTTGTTTATAGTCAAGCAAGGAATGGGCGAAATGTTACTATTCTATAACTACATAATATAGCTAAGATTAGGTGTAACAGTGCCAAATTTTTAGTTATAGGAGAATAAAATACTGGCCATATTTAAGTGGAGGACTAATACACTGGTTTCTAAAAGTATCAGCTGAGAGAGTCAACCCCATCTTCAACATGTACTAACGAAAGTGATATTTTACATAGGTAATCTAGAATTGTGGGATACCACTCTAGGGCTTCGGTCTGACTTGAAAGTGTCTTTGTTATGTGAAGAAGCGTGGTACCTTCTCTTTTCTCCATTAGCCAGCCAGTATCAAAACATCACTATTATTTTCCTCATTGTATAATAAAGATTTTGTTTTACACAAATGTGCGAGTCTTTCTTTTCCTACTCGTATATATTTTATTATCATCAACAAGTCTTTCTGATCCTCTCGTTATGGCGAAACTTACCTGTTGGTTCCAATTTTATCTACGGACACCACAAATACTTAAAGTGGCAGCAAATATAAAGTTTCAACGTTGATTGATCTACCACTAATAGATGGTTAAAACTGCTATAACACACTTCTACTAACCATGGAGATCACACTGCTAATGTTGTTTGCAATAACAATAATACTGCAACCATTGTTATAGTGACTTTACTACCGGTAACAATGAGAATTATATTGCTACCAGTGTAACATTGATTGTAATTCCGGTGAAAATGATAACAATATTATTATCATTGTTACAGTGATTTAAGTACCAACGAGTATAAGAGCGATACTGAAAACAAAAGTAACAATTACTACAATAACACTGACCATAAAAACACCGTTAAGGTTTCATTAATGAATACAATACTAGTGACTACAATGATAATCAAAATAAGCAAGGCTCTATGGTTAAATTATGTTTTATTACAAAATGATATGATCATAAAAAGAATGGTAAAACCAGGGATTTATTAATATAGCAGTAGAGATATGATAACGTGCTCTACCAGTTTAATTATTGCATTATGATATATCGTACACAATAATAAAATATTGCCATGATACAGAAGGTTCGTCATTCATGGTGTTGTAATAATACTGATACTTCATAATTGATAGTGTTGTAATAATACTGATACTTCATAATTGATAGTATTGTAATAATACTGATACTTCATACTTGATAGTATTGTAATAATACTGATACTTCATACTTGATAGTATTGTAATAATACTGATACTTCATAATATATATTGTTATCATGATACTAATGTTTCATAATTAATAATGTTATCATAATATTAATGTTTCATAATTTATACTGTTACCAAGAGCCTGATGTTCCACCATTTATAGCTATGTTGTTGATATTAGATAACTATTTGTACTGTTACCAAGAACCTGATGTTCCACCATTTATAGCTATGTTGTTGATATTAGATAACTATTTGTACTGTTACCAAGAACCTGATGTTCCACCATTTATAGCTATGTTGTTGATATAAGATAACTATTTATACTGTTACCAAGAACCTGATGTTCCACCATTTATAGCTATGTTGTTGATATAAGATAACTATTTGTACTGTTACCAAGAACCTGATGTTCCACCATTTATAGCTATGTTGTTGATATAAGATAACTATTTATACCGTTACCAAGAGCCTGATGTTCCACCATTTATAGCTATGTTGTTGATATAAGATAACTATTTATTCATCTCATCAATTATGAAATTACCTCTTTTTTGGCAATCTTAAACTCTAGTGGAGTAATTCCAACATCTGCTTCAATGGGGAGAGGTTGATCTTTTTCAGCTTCGTCCTGAAATTAGAATAATATGTATAAAATAACTCATTAAAGGATACATTCTAAAGCATTTCTCTGTTAATTAAAACACGTAGAAAATCATTTAGCTACAAATTCTTTGAAAATAAAGTGTTATTTTGAAACACTAGTTTTACAATTTAACTCAGAATATATCATTTCTTCACAACTTTAGTGATCTATCAAGTTCGACAACAAAACAACAGCTACTTATCATAGTTTGCCCAAAAGGCTTCACTTGTGGGCAGGTATTTCTCAATAAAAACTGTTTATTCAGAGACAAAGCTCCGTTTTCATTATATGATTTTCAGTGACGTTAGTCGCGCCAACGATTGGCGACGTTGAACTTTATGTTTGAGCCTTAAGGGGAGGATTATCAATGCTACTGTTCAAGTTTTAATGGCGGTTATACTATGCTGTGTTTTGGAGATTTAAAAGCATCTCAACGCTATAACTCTGTGGCGGTTTCAGTAAAGGTGACAAGAACGAGAATTTATTGGTTTCCTTCACAATTTAATAGAAGTTTTACTAGGAGGTTGTTTGCCGTATCCTCAAAATCAGCTCATATATTCGATGTATTGTAGTGTCCAGAAGACGGGGTCATCTGCACCAGGGGACGAATTACATAAAGTCTAGTTCACTACTGGTGGCCGTCCTCTGCTGTATGTCACTGCATCCATTCACACAAATACTGCAGCAAAAATTAGTTGTGTTGACTGTATTTTGCGTATATCATCGCAATTAATACTTTGAGGGCATAAAACATTACTCCATGATAATTGGACAGTATAAAAGAGGTCCAAATATTGTAAAATGGTCCACTTACAACCAAACAATGAAAAATGATCCACTTTTAAGCTTCCCTGCATGATAATCAGATAACAGAACATGGTCCAATAACACGAGTATTATTCCCTGATAACAAGACAGTGGGAAATTGTTAGATGTCACAAGCGTTATTGCGTGATCACCAAGCAACAGAAAATGGCCGACGCACAATTTTTACAAACAAAATACGATAAAATGTTCACTCACAAGCTGTGTTGGATGATAGCCAGGAAACAGAATGTAACAAATGGTTTGGGTTGAATTTCGTACAAAGTTACACGAGGGCTATGTGCGCTAGCCGTCCTTAATTTAGCAGTGATAGGCTAGAGGGAAGACAGCTAGTGAACACCAACCACCGCCAACTCTTGGGCTACTATTTTATCAACGGATAGTGGGAATGACCGTCACATTATAACGCCCCCACGCCTTAAAGCGCGAACGGGGATTTGAACTCGCGAACCTTTGATTACAAGACGATCGCCTTAACAAATGATCCAATGATATCCACAGACTGCGAAGTAGTAAGCTAAGAAACGTTGCTGGAAGGTAACAGGTAATGAACAATGATCCATGGACAAAAACAACTGCATGAAAACTAAACAATGATCCATTAACAAGCATTACTACATAAAACTAAACAACGATCCATTAACAAGCATTACTACATAAAACTAAACAATGATCCATTAACAAGCATTACTACATGAAACTAAACGATGAATTTTCATTCACAAGCATTACTACATAAAACTAAACAATGATCCATTAACAAGCATTACTACATAAAACTAAACAATG
>NW_013672015.1:9388-16922 GCF_000517525.1 Limulus polyphemus | reverse complement strand
AAAGCATTACTACATAAAACTAAACAATGATCCATTAACAAGCATTACTACATAAAACTAAACAATGATCCATTAACAAGTATTACTACATAAAACTAAACAATGATCCATTAACAAGCAATACTACATAAAACTAAACAATGATCCATGAATAAGCATTACTACATAAAACTAAACAATGATCCATTAACAAGCATTACTACATAAAACTAAACAATGATCCATGAATAAGCATTACTACATAAAACTAAACAATGATCCATTAACAAGCATTACTACATAAAACTAAACAATGATCCATTAACAAGTATTACTACATAAAACTAAACAATGGTTCATTCACAAGCATTACAACATGAAACTAAACAATGAAAAATGGTTCATTCACAAGCATTACTACATAAAACTAAACAATTGTAATGCTTGTGAATAAACCATTGTTCGATTGTTCATTGTTTAGTTTCATGAGTTCATTCACAAGCATTACTACATGAAACTAAACAATGAACAATGGTTCATTCACAAGCATTACAACATGAAACTAAACAATGAACAATGGTTCATTCACAAGCATTACTACATGAAACTAAACAATGAACAATGGTTCATTCACAAGCATTACTACATGAAAACTAAACAATGAATAATGGTTCATTCACAAGCATTACTACATGAAACTAAACAATGAACAATGGTTCATTCACAAGCATTACTACATGAAAACTAAACAATGAACAATGGTTCATTCACAAGTATTACTATATGAAAACTAAACAACGAACAATGGTTCATTACAAGCATTACTACATGAAAACTATACAATGAACAATGGTTCATTCACAAGAATTATTGCATGATAACCAGTAAATTAAAAACGATTCAATGTCACAAACATTATTGCATGAGACCAAGAATTGGAAAAGGACCTACTCTCGAGCTTTGATGCTTTAAAAACCAAACAACAGAAAAAGAATTGGCCATTATAAATGGACGAATTTCACAATCATTACTGCTTGATAAACTGACAGTGGAAAATGGCCACGTTACTGTCGAGAATGATGTGTTATACGTTTCCATCCTCAGTCGTTTCGTGGTTGAGATAATGTATGTTTGTATCGAAAAAACCTAAACCTTTACAGTAGGTTTTCTATTCTAGAGATCAAAGGCACAAACTCAAGAGCCCCTTATGTGACACAACGGAGCTAAACCGGCTTATCAGATTATCAGAGGCCACAAAATAGTTATCCTTAATTTTAAATTATCAGAGGAAGAGCAATCCAGTCAACAACGCCCGCTACCTTTCACCGAATGGCAGGATTTACTATAATCATGATGACAATGCATCAACAGTTGAAAATGCAGAGCTCGTGCAATGGAATATAGCGGCTCAAACCTTGGACCTTTCGATCTGAAGTTCGGCACTCATTGTTAAGAAAAAGGAAACGTGCGTTGAATAATATGAATATTGTAAAACAAGTTTTTTAAAAATATATCTATAAGGAATTTCATAATAACAATTGCATCTATAGGTTTAAATGTTCGTTAGCATTTATCAAAGTGAAAGTAAGTAATACTATATTTAAAAAAAACAGTTTTCAGAATAGGTTACAGCACATATTCTACGAACAATGCAGCGATCAAATAAGTTACAATTCACTAGCATTATGTTTTAAATATTTAATCAAACAAAATAAGATAACTCTTTAGGCTTAACGAAACATGAATTTAGACTACAGATATTTATTTATTTATTCCTTATTCAACCTAGATAACCATCTACGAGTTTCAGTCAAGAGATACCTGAAGTAACATTTCTTATCTATCTTTCATCAGATACAAGATACCTTTAGCAGGGGGTCATTGGTTCAATATCTTCCAGGTAGCAACTTGAAGCAGACAAAAGAAGTATTGAAAATGTTAGTTTACACGCTTCTGTAGAGAACTACGAAGGTAGTAGGTAGAGCAACAAAAACACGTACGTGGCCAATCGCAGTATTTCTTTCCGTTTAAAAGTGACACACAGTTTAATATGTAAGGCGTTTCTTATACTGTAGAGTTCTAATACACAGACGTAAACTTAACTATATTTCCAAGTTTTGCTTTTAATGATAACAAAGAAATATGGTGATGCATTCTCATTATCTTCAACTAGTCAGTCTGTACTCGGTTTGTCCGAAATTGCAATTGAACGAATTCCTTATAAGATCAGAGCACGTGCTTCAAGAGCGCTGCAAAGGAGACAGGGTTTTATTATTATTATTATAATCTCCATTATTGCTTTTTTCAAGAACGTCAACAGACAATCCAATTGTAATAAATACAAATGAATTAGCTGAAAGTGGATATTTAGAGAGATGTCAAATCGCCATTTGGAAGAAACTAAAGGTTGTTCAACAATCCCAATACAAACAAAATTATGTATGTATGAAATGTGTATACAGAGTACGTCGATATCGGCGGTTAAGTAGAGGGCGTGGTGGTAATCAGAATGGGAACTGAGGATAGTTTGTTTGTTTGTTTTGAATTTTCGTGCAAAGCTACATGAGGGCTATCTGCGCTAGCCGTCCCTAATTTAGCAGTGTAAGACTAGAGAGAAGGCAGTTAGTCATCATCACCCACCACCACTCTTGGGCTACTCTTTTACCAACGAATAGTGGGATTTACCGTCACATTATAACGCCCCCACGGCTGAAAGGGCGAGCATGTTTGGTGTGACGGGGATTCGAAACCACGACCCTCAGATTGCGAGTCGATCGCCCTAACCACCTGGCCATGCCGGGCCGTGAACTGAGGATAGTCAGAAAGCTGTTGTTGTCGTCTCTTTTTTTAACGCAAAGCTATACAGTGAGCTATATACGTTCTGCCACCGTGGGAAATCAAACCCCGGATAGTAGCATTGTGAGAAAGCATAAATGAGCAAGTTATAAGGTACCATAATATATCATAAAAATGAAGTCCAAGCATTATGTGACATATATAACCTACTGCTGTATGGAACAAAGCTGTTACACGCAGAATACAGAATTACAGATTAGAAACGTATACATTTTTTGAGATAAAGACAGATAAAAACAGTGGTGTGTTAGAAAAACCCCGTCGCGCGTTTGTACATGTTGGACCTAGAGTATCGAGCGTTCGTTGGTAGCGCAGAAGTGTTATGTTGAGTATAACTATCAACTCCAGAGAAAAGAACTTCATATTGAAGTCAGAGTCGGGCGTATGTGAGTAGCGTAGAATTATCTATCTGAACACACAGACTTCAGATGGAAAGAGGAAAGCTCAGCCTTAGAACGCAAACAGACAATAAACAATGGAAGTAGATGATATGAACTGATGAGTCACGTATCTTTGTTTTCTTTATTTGAGATAAAAATATGGAGGAAAAATTTGACCCTTTTTATGTTATACTGACAGTGCAAACTGTTGGAGGTGGAGTAAATGTGTGGGGAGAAACGTTCTCTCAACAGAGCTGATAATCTTTGATTCTTTTACAGGGGGAAAATATCATTCCGAATGTAATGAAATATTTTTGCCAAACCTGTTCAACTGACGATTCTATATTTCCACCCTGATGGACAAAAAAACAAGAAAAAAAAACACTTTTCCCAGATGATAATGCAATAGCATGTCGTGCTTTTGTCCCAAATTGGTTAGAAGGGAATAACAATGAATTGAATCCCTTTTCTTGACCAGCAGAATCACCATTCTTCAATCCGATTGGGCTTCTTTTAAGAAAACTTCAAATGTCACTGTAATCCTCTGCTGAAATCTGTAAAGAAATTGTAGACAATACACTCCAAAGAACCGGTCACGATAAAAAAGAACACCTTCTAGAATCATCTGGAATCTATGCCACGTCAAGTCATAGGAAAAGAGGATCCAATCATATATTAGTACTATTAGAGCGAGCAGTCAGTGTATAATAATTGTATGCACAAAATTCCTTTTTTATTGTTAATATCCTGTAATAATTAATTAATGATATAATATGATATGTAATAATAACATAGAGACGAATGTCTGTTTAGTTAAAGTGTAATAATTATTGAAATGATTTAAAAAACAGAATACTGAAGGTCAAACTCACTTTCAACAAAGACATTTCATGTCATGTGCTAACCTTTGAACTAACTACTTCCCCTATTAATAGTAAAGCATGCTCAAAGCATGCTATCTACATAAATCAGAAATAAAAATAATGATGGATATACCTGATATAACGCCCCCTCCCTCCCCACTGGCTCAGTGGTAAGTCTACAGACTTACGACGCTAAAACTAGGGTTTCAATACCCGTGGTGGGCAGAGCACAGACAGCCTATTGTGTAGCTTTGTGCTTAAAAACAACTGTTCTTAGGTTCTTACTTATTATGATACACATGCATTGTTACATCAGTTGGATATCAGTCGTGCTCAGCCTGATGGCCATGATTATACACCATTCCCCATATTACAGCTCAGTCTGATGGCCATGATTACATACCGTTCCCCATGCTACAGCTCAGCCTGATGGTCATGAGTACATAAAGTTCCCCATACTACAGCCACAACCTGATGGCCATGATTACACACAGGTCCCCATACTACAGCCACAACCTGATGATCATGATTACATACCATTCCCCATACTACAGCTCAGCCTGATGGCCATGGTTACATACCATTCCCCCATACTACAGCTCAGCCTGATGGTCATGATTACACACTGTTCCCCATACTACAGCTAAACCTGATGATCATGATTACATACCGTTCCGCATACTACAGCTCAGCCTGATGGCCATGATTACATACCATTCCCCCATACTACAGCTCAACCTGATGACCATGATTACATACCGTTCCCCATACTACAGCTCAACCTGATGACCATGATTACATACCGTTCCCCATACTACAGCTAAACCTGATGATCATGATTACATACCGTTCCCCATACTACAGCTCAGCCTGATGGCCATGACTACATACCATTCCTCCATACTACAGCTCAGCCTGATGACCATGATTACACCATACGTTTCTATCTTAATAAGATTCTGTGAAGGACGGCAAGGCCAATCTTCAACTATACATCTTAATCCACAAACCTCTGCTGTAAGTGGCCGTTGGCTGGTTTCCAAGATCGTATTTAAGATCAAAGACACCAATATTCATTGCAGCTGCATCAAGGGACTAGACAGGTGTGTGTAGTAGAAGGTTTTGGTTCAAGTATTTCTCATGAAAAAAGCCGTTCACTGCAGCGAGACATGAATGTATTAGCTCATGCAAATCAATTTTATACAATACGATTACCCCCTTTTCACTCCTGTTTTATTCAACAGTTTGTATGTCACCTCACTGTTTGAGTGAAACATTCAGAACGAACTTGCCAAAATTGTACTTTAACATTATACAAGAAGAATAAAAAACGTTTTGTTCAGAATGTAACAATTTTTCCAAGGTGTATTTTAATTCGCAGGAGCAAAGTAGATATTGAATTTAAAGTATGTCAAAAATTTAAATAAACACAGGGGGAATTATCCGTTAAAACTGCCCTCTGGTGTTTCTAGGAGTGTGTCATAATATAAAATACTGTTTAGTTTAGATGTTATTGATTGATTTGTTTTTGAGAGTGAATATTTTATTATTGTTTAATTTTTGTTATAATGAGAGTTAAAAGCAGACAATTGTAGTAAGTTCTGTTAATAACTCATTGATGTTCAGACGATTTAACGTCGCGTGCAATACATTGACGTCGAGAATATAGAAAGCGGACAGACGATTAGGTGATAAAGATATAAATAGCATGAGACGAGCGGGAAGCAGCAGACAGATAATAGCAGAAGAAAGTAAAGTTCCGAAAGGAAAGGTTCGGCGTGAAACTAACTACCGTAGAAGTGATAGGCCTAACAAATTGACATAGGCCTAACGTTTACTATGTTAGAGTAGGACTAACAAGGGTTAAGAAGGATAATTTTATTCCGTCAAAGCGTGGATCTAAAGTAATTGAATCAGCCTGAGTACACTTAGACAAAAAGAACAGAGGATCTTCAGAAGAAAGAAAACCAAACGAATTACTGCCACAATTGTAAGTGAATCATACACAGAATACTAGTGCGATAATAACAGAGAAGATAGTTCGGCTTGTCAACTGAAATTCTAGAGTAATTGAATAGGCCTAAGTACTTTTCACAAGAAGAAGAGAACTACATATACAGTGTTTATGATATGCTTATAATCGCTATAGTGTGAACACTTTATTGTACATACGTTTAACTTGTTCCAAATGTATATATATATTATTTGAAAACAAGTAAAGTGTGTGCTGTTTATTCATCGTTAAATTTATCGCTAACAAGTCACAGAAACCTACTGTAGAATAATCCTAAGCCCAACATAGTATATATTTATACTATTAAGTAATATATGTAAAAGCCATTTATTTGGAGAATTAGGGAACATCAGATTTTTAAGTTCTGACAGAGTGGACAAAAAGGGTTAAGCCTATTGAAAGGCTTAGTAGTAGCTGTATTAACCAGAATATTATCAAACACCTGCTCAATTATATTTTATTTACTTGTTACTGGAAAATCCATTAATGCCATTTTTAGTTATATTAGATCATCTTTTAACTTTTCAGCATCAAATAATTTTTATAAGTTTAATTCTATTTTTTCGGTTTCTTAAGGTAATAAAAAAAAGCATTGAACTTTAAGTGTGTATTTTCATTTCTAAATTTTGATGCTCCAAATTTCTTTTATTGTGCTTCAAACTCGGTTCGACATTTTATGAGGAAAAAAACAATAATTTATTTTAAAACTTCAAAGAAAAGCAGAAACTAATAAATGATTGCATTAGCAGAATAAAACATAAAGGCGATATTGGTACAAAGCTTATTGATCACATGCTCTTGACATTTTATGTCAGTTGCAACTTAAATGAGTGTTTTTGTCAGAGCTAGACAGAGGTCGATTTTTAATTCTTGTTTAAGACAGTGAAAAATTAAACGCAGTTAATACGAAAAACAAAAGTTTATAGTACTTAAAATATAAAACAGATTGCAGCAATTAACACAGAGAAAAATAGAGAATTTTACAATCCTGTTCTTAATTAAATCGGAACAAAGCTATAAAAATAAGAAATCAAACACTTAGGTCTTCTTTTCGAAACAATGGAACATCGTAAAATTTCAACCTAAATAATTATTTTTTTTTGTTTGTTTGTTTAAGCACAAAGCTACACAATGAGCTATCTATGCTCTGCCCAACACGGATATCGAAACCCGGATTTTAGCGTTGTAAGTCCGCAGACATACCGCTGTGCCACTGGGGCGGGGGGGGGGCAAATAATTATTTAACAACTAGTCCTAAATACAGATGCTAGTAATAACATTATAAAACAGTTCAAGACTGTTGTTACTGATTAGAATTTCAAATAGGCTGAAGTTTAGTTAAATTATACTGTTACGTCTCTGTTTGTTAATTAATCTTCCGTAAATTCGTTACGACGAAACTTTAGTGCCACAAGTCCTTTATTAAATCAAACTGGTTTATT
>NW_013672015.1:6508-8766 GCF_000517525.1 Limulus polyphemus | reverse complement strand
ACACTTAATTTCAACAGTCGCTCTGTAACACACGCTATAATTCTCAACGAACTTCTCACGTGCTTAACAATATTCTCTCTGACTGCAGTTCAATCACTCATTACACTGTTGTCCCGTCACGTTGTGAACGTCTTATATATACAAGACTAACACATATCTAGTAAATGCTAGGGCATTCTTAAAGTAACAGGATATTTCTAGAAAGAGGTGGCGTGATACTAGTCACGTGACCTCGCTGACGCAACAATACTTTACATTTCGTAGTTAAATTATACTTCGGATTTAGTAGTTAAATTAAAGCCGATATATTCAGTTTTTGATATTTTCCAACAAGACTGATACACAGTTTTCTTTTTTAACACAAATACGTTTTAATATACACACAACAATACAACTTACAATAACGGTTATTACAAACAGTTATTACAAAAAATGATTTATAAACAAACTTACAAACAATATAAAGTCTTCTTTCTAGTCTGGAACTTCCTTGATATCTTATCGAGGTTTCATGATGAGCGAGTTGATTATGAATTGATGTAGGTACGCTTCGCCGGGAAGCTAGCAAGCTTTGTCCTTTGCCACACACGCCGAGTTTTCCACCGTTGAAGGTAGATAATGTTTTCGTAAAAATACTAATGTCCGATAAGAATCCACTGAGGTTAAATGATTTGTAATGTTCAAACTTTGTAAAGGTTCCTGGCCAAATACCTGAAGTTTTCCGATTGATAAGCGTTATAACAATCACAGTTATAGCTTTCGAAGTTTATAGTACACTGACTATAGCAAACTAATAATAGATACTCTCTTTTGGAGCGTCGCGTTGGTTGTATTTATAGCCGTGTGGAGACGTTCTAGAAATTTCAGTTTTACGTAACAATACTGAACTACACTTAAGCGTTTACGTATATACATATATTGTTGATTCTTACTCTTGAGAATCTTCTACAACTCTGTAGAATCAGCGGGAGTTTCGCAATACATATTTAACAGTATAAACTATGTATGTTACTAAATATAAATTTAATCTAAACGAACGTTGATATTAAAATAAATATATAATAATAAATTCGTTACACTTCTTTGAAAAATGAAACCTAACAAAGAGAAACTGATCAAAATTGTCTTCATGCATCAGAATCGTTTCTGGAGAAGGACACACACAGTAATATAATTTCTATTCCAAATTAGAATGCACGACAAAAATCCCTGGGATTCTATCGAATACTACAATGTGAAACTGGAAATTGATAAGTACTGAACCAAAGAGGTCAGCTAAAAAATTCAAATGAATGAAAGAAACCAACATGCATAAAACGCAACCTCGAACCGAGACACTCTGAAGGGAAGGACTTTTACACTCCACTCAAACTTGCATAAATAACTAACATACACAGAGAAACCAAACTAGAAGACGAGGAAAACACAGCGGAAGTGAAATCCTCAATCTTACAAACTTTTGGTTAAATAAAAATGTTACAAATAAAAACATCAAACTAAGTAATAATAATATATAAATATATATTAGGCTTTGCTGAGTTTTATTTTGCTATTGTGGAAACGCATCATGATATACTTTATATTCATGAAAAATAAATCCTCACTGAATTTCGAGCTGAGCATACATAGAGAGTTTGAAAAATCTTACCAACATTTTCACACAATCTTTAACCTGAACAATAACATGTGTGACAAGTAATACACAAAATTAAGGATCCGTGTTGTATTTAGCTCTTTGGTAAGGCAACAAAAACATGAAAGTATGGAAAAATTAAGTCTAAACTGGTGGCGAGTTACAAAAAACAACAACAACATATATTTCTTATTAGTTACAGTGTGGTTTAGGGCTATATTAATAGCAAATCACGTACCTATTTTCTACGCAGTTGTCCAATGCTGATAAACAAGGACGTCAGGTGTATTAAACTATTACAGCATGAACGTTAATTACGTATTTATAAAGTCAACTTTCCATTTTTCATATCATTTAGTTACGCAGTGGGATAACTTCACCACGTTATGTTACAACGCTAACTAACAGATTGAACCAAAGGGAACATAATGTTACAACCCTAACTAACAGATTGAACCAAAGGGAACGTAATGTTACAACGCTAATTACCAGATTGAACCAAAGGGAGCGTAATGTTGCAACCCTAACTAACAGATTGAACCAAAGGGAACGTTATGTTACAACCCTAATTAACAGATTGAACCAAAGGGAACGTTATGTTACAACCCTAATTAACAGATTGAAC
>NW_013672015.1:1746-6167 GCF_000517525.1 Limulus polyphemus | reverse complement strand
TAACAGATTGAACCAAAGGGAACGTAATGTTACAACCCTAATTAACAGATTGAACCAAAGGGAACGTAATGTTACAACCCTAATTAACAGAGTGAAACTTTGTCCGTCACAGATTGTTGCTAACGAAATATTTTCCAATATTATATTAATTATATTATATTATATATTATATTATATTAATTATAAATTTGGACAAATTAGATTGTTTATGATTTTAAATTCAGCTGTTGTTTCAATTTCGTTGACTCGCGAAAACAGAGGGAATCCTCAATAGCATCGGCACTTTTAGGCAGGATTAGAGTAAATTAATGAACGAGACCTTTGTTTCCCTTTTTATTAGCTATATTTTTATGTGCCAGCAATACTAAGCGTGGGGTACGCGTATACCCGATTCGATTTTATGAGTCGTCAGGATCTCTACCACCCCACCCTCAAATTTAAATTCTTTTAGGCAGGGTTATAATAAATTAATCTATGAGACCTTGGGCATGATCAAATAAATCAATCGAAAGGGTTTGACCTCACGAGTCCAAAACTGTAATAAGATCTCAAATCGGTCAAGAGATTACGGAGCTATGAGCTAAAAGTTTGTTCTTGAAAACTAAACAAAAAACAACAACACAGAGCCGCTCAGCCGAGGCTAAAGATAATAAAATAAATATCTGAAAATTCTTCTTCTAACGATCTTTAACTCTGATATTCTAAGATCTTTAGCCGTATTTATTTATTAAATAATATTACCCTTTACTTATTCCACTTCCCTAATCCTATAATTGAGCGAACTTACTCAATACACATGTTTAGATGTGTAAGTTACGTGTATGTTATTTTTGTGATACTTGGGATCTTTTTTAGCATCCAGTACAGTTGGTTGATTTACTAATATCTTATAGACGAAGGTAAAGATTGCTAAATAGATCTTGTACATAAATAAACAAATATGGATATTAACATATATATATATAGAGAGGAGAGAGAGGGAGAACGTGTAGATAATTCCTGTTACACTGACACGCACTCTGACTGAGTTTCTTGTATTTCTCCTCAGCATATTGAATACAAAGAGAGGACGGAATATAATCTGATCAGAAACATGAACATTTAGCACATTAGTGACTGTCCACAGCCCTTTAGCGTTACATAATTTATGAAGACATTTACATTTATAAATACCAAATAACACGAACTGTAACTGTACTTACATTAGTAGAACACGGATTCTAGACAAATTGGACTTGAAATGGAACTTGAGAGAGGCTATAGATAGGTTGTTTCATAAAAACGTGTTTCCCCTTCTTAGCAAAACTCCACTTAACAATTGCGAACAAATGCATGCTTGGTAATTCTTTTACTTTGATACTTTACCTGTGAGTATAAATTATACAGGTACAGGTGTTGTTTTTTTCTTCACATGTACACATTTCCGATGAACTATGCTATGAAGTATTATGCTCAGGTTAAAAGTTATGAAAATGTCTTTAACCTTTAAAAAAACAAAAAAAGGAAAATGTTAATAAAGTAAAACCGTCTGAGAAAAAATAAAAACCTTACCTATTTTCAAACAACTAGTTCTCGTAACAGAGTGTTTATAAACTGAGACAAATATAAATATGTGACGATAAGGTTCTCCTAAGAATCCTGTTAGAATTACGGTGGAATGGCTGTGCCATAAAAAAAAAACTGTTAAAATTACGGTGGAATGGCTATGCCATAAAAAAAAACTGTTAAAATTACGGTGGAATGGCTATGCCATAAAAAAATCACAAAATTACATTAATTTAAACCAACATTTTATAACTTCATCATTTGAATTAATTATTTAACAAAATTGGCAAGTGCAACAGGACAAGTTTAACATCATATGATTTTATAGAATATAGCTGTTGAGTGGATTCCAAGGCTGTACTGGTTTGACCATTTGTCTTCACTTCACCTTCATAAAGACGGAAATTTATTTTCCTAAAATCTTAACATACCACTTTTTTCGGAGGCCCTAGGCCTAATAAAAGCTACAACGATGAGTTGAAGCTTGATACCACTTTTCCGGAGACTTTAGGCCTAATAAAAGCTACAACGATGAGTTGAAGCTTGATACCACTTTTCCGGAGGCCCTAGGCCTAATAAAAGCTACAACGATGAGTTGAAGCTTGATACCACTTTTCCGGTGACTTTAGGCCTAACAAAAGTTACAACGATAAGTTGAAGCTTGTTAAAAAAAAAAAAAAATAACACGCAATTCGGATAAATATCAGCTACGTATAGAGAATTAGGCTTAACAGCCCGATATTAAACTAAATTTTCTATAGGGAACTACTCTCCAAAAGACTGACACCTGTAAACCATTTGATTTTTGTTGTTGTTGTTGTTTGCAACGAAACGTTAGCATCTACACCCAACTTATGTAAATATACGAACGTCTTTAATTTTTAAAGAATAGTTCAGGACACAAGAACCAATATGTGTAAATATTTACAAAAGTAGAGAAAATGGGTAACATTTCCAGAGTTATAATTACCCACCTACCCTTGAACCTTCATGGGTCTTTAAAAAAACAAGAACATTAATAACGATTCATGAAAGTGTTTCTAAAAGCTTGTAGAATAAGTCAAATAAAAAATAAACAAGAGGGGAACCCTCAATAGTCGCGGCTGTAATTAGACCTCAAATCAGTCATGAGATGGAGCTATGAGCTAAAAGTTTTTACTTGAAAAAAGAAGAGGGAATCCTTAACAGACGCGGCTGTAATTAGATCTCAAATCGGTCAAGATATGAAGCTATGGGCTAAACGTTTGTAGTTGAAAAAGAAGAGGGAATCCTCAATAGACGTGGCTGTAATTATATATCAAATCGGCCAAGAGATGGAGCTATGAGCCAAAAGTTTGTACTTCGAAAAAAAGCAAAAAACAACTCGGAGCTATTTTATGAGTCGCTATGCTGCAGCTAGAAACAATATAGTTTAGTGGGAACAAAAGAGTTAATCACAAAACGAATGACAACAAATGGCACATAAGGGCGTTAAAAGATTTTAATTAAGAATTCCGTCTTTTTTTTTTAATCAGATGAAGAATAATCATTTTTATTTGAAAGAACATTACGTAATAGAACTAGGGGAATATTTGCATATAACAGTTATTTAAAAGTACTTTTAGTAGATTTGCATACTCTTTACAAAATTTTTCCTAAATAAAAACGAATTATTCATGTTGTTTATTTAATTTACACCATGCCATCAAACTTCTTGTACCTTTACAAGAAACCTTAATGTATCAGTCAATTATTTTTAAAGGACGTTATTCACACTCCACTCGTTCAACTTCTCAAGAATGTTATTTTAAACATGATCGAGAAGACAAGATAATTTCGGATGTTTTTATTCATTATCTTTTAGTTCTATTCTTCGGTTCCTCGTGTATTTTTTTAAGAATTACGAGCACACGGTAACCCCGAGGGAAAGACGTCACAACCAAGATGTTCTTCTAACTAATTAAAGCACAAAATGAGACCCACCTCTCTCTCCGCTTGTAGCTTTCTGTTTTCTTGTTTCCATGACAACGCAGTGAAATTCTCAAAGAAACATCCATCCGCATCCTGTATCCTACACCAAAAAGAAATGGAATATATTACCAATTATATATATATATATATATACATGGTTTGTCGCTCTGTTTGTCTATTGTCTTTTGTATTAATATCTAACACACGTATAACACAGACAATATTATTAACTCTTCTTATGGATGCCCCCCCCCCAGTAGCACAGCGGTATGTCTGCGGAGTTACAACGCTAGAATCCGGGTTTCGATACCCGTGGTGGGCAGAGCACAGATGGCCCATTGTGTAGCTTTGTGCTGAATTACAAACGAACAAACGATTCTTATGGACTTTGACTGCTTTATGAAATTGAACTAAATAAATAGAAATAGCTACATCAGTATTATGTATGTTTTTATCTATCCTGTATACACATATTATAAAATATTTTTGCTGTTCATTTGATATCCGAAATTTAATCCCACTATTATGAGTGTTTTAAAAGCTTCTGCTTGAAAGAGTATACCATACAACAGTTCTGTTTCGTTTAGAAGCAGCGGAGAAGGAAAGCGAACGTAGCACCCCCCCCCCCACCCACACACACACATACACACTCACAATCTCTCTCCGAGTTCGATTATTTTTGGTTTTATTTTACTTAAATCATATACAAAACATGTTATGCATTCTACCATTCCGATTTTGTAGTATGTATACATATATAAACGTTGTATGTTGTTATAACAACATACAGATACGTGTACTAACAGCAAATACATATAGGCCAGGTGGTTAAGGCGCTCGACTCGCAATCTGAGGGTCGCGGGTTCGAATCCCCCATCACACCGAACATGCTCGCCCTTTCAGCCGTGGGGCCTTATAATGTGACG
>NW_013672015.1:0-1301 GCF_000517525.1 Limulus polyphemus | reverse complement strand
GCCCTCGTGTAGCTTTGCGCGAAATTCAAATAACAAACAAGCAAATACATAAACCTATGCATTTCATCAGTGCTGTCTGCTATATCGCTAGATTATCATCACATGTTTGCATTCTTCGTCTATTCCTCAAACTGATTCCTGCTACGAAACTTTGACATTGCAAAACGTACGTTTGCTTATTCGTGTTTGTCGCTAGGGCAACGTGGTAACACAAATATACATACGACTCGTGTACTTGTTAAGGGTAAAAAAAATATTACTACAAACACACACACACGCAGCATCGTCGGCACTCCAATAATCCATCTTCCGATGTCTGTCCCTCGTGATGGAGACGAAACGAATGAATGCACGGTTTTTAAATCTCAATGGAGAGCGACAAGCTACAGGTATATGTGTACCGCACGTACGTATAAATATTTGAAATCTACCAGCAAAATAAAAAGTTCTGCATCGCAGCTTATATATATAAGCGATGAATGATGTAAAAAAGATAAAGCAAGTCCTAAGAGTGGATTAGAAGGGTTCAAATGGAATATTTTATGTATCGCAATCAGAGGGACTGCATTCTTTCGTCCCGCCGCTCCTTTTCCAGATTGCATGCGTTTATATTGGATAACGTCAAGTTTCACTTTTGAAAACTCAGAAAATCCATCTCGGATCATTTTTTTTGTAGCGTGGTGAAGAGTCTCAACCTTTATGTGCCCATAAAATTTGGTAAAAATCCGGTCAAATTTTACAGAACCATTAACTCAAAACTGCGAAAACGTCCTATCCCCTCATTATTTCAAAAAATGCTTCAAAGTTATCCAGAATCCGGGTCCGTATTTCGATCTGAACCAAATTTGAGGAGAACTGTTCCATACTGACGTTCCATCTTATGTAAAATTTCCATGTACGTCGATCTATTATTTTTCGAGATACGCGCACAGAAACACTGACCCGATTTCACACACGAACCCGGAGGGAGGCGAGGGTAAAAGCTTTTAAAAATATCAATCAATCTGACTGTGGGTCGACTTTTAAGCAATCAATATTACGGTAAGAAACAAAGAAGCTTACGGCGACACTACATATTGTTAACAACGGATATTGTGTACGATCGGAACAATGGTGATGAATAATATTGATATTGTGTACGATCGGAACAATGGTGATGAATACATTTCCAACAAAGATCATCTTCTACTCAGCTATATTCAAATTGTCGAACAAATTATGACGTAACCAAGGAAACCTTAGCTACGTCATAACTACTGACATAGTTTGTGTTGAAACTCAGTGTACAACATAACGAGTTA
>NW_013672014.1:50481-54973 GCF_000517525.1 Limulus polyphemus | reverse complement strand
TATTTGGTAGATAGGGTAGGCTGGTATATAAAAAAGGGGAATGTAATGTGTGTATAGACAGTGAGTAATTGAACTGCAGTCAGAGAGCACGAGAGACGTTACAGCGTTTGTTTAGTGTATTGGTAAAGTTATATTCGGAAATAATAAACCAGTTTTATTAAGAAAGGACTTGTGTCACTTAAGTTTCGTCGGAACGAAGTTACGGAAAGTTAATTAACAAACGGAGACGTAACACATCTATAGGCTGAAGGCCCACTACAGAACACTTTGTATAAATATGTATAATCTGAAAGCCCACTATAGAACACTTTGTATAAGCATGTATTGACTGAAAGGTCAATATAGAACACTTTGTATCGAAGGGTGAGTTGAGACAACTAAAATTATTATGAGAAGTCGGAGATGATCAACAATAATACAGAGATTTGAAAGACAAAATATAACATGAACAAAAAAAGAAAGAACCAAACCAATAACGTCACTAAAAACACTGAAATATCTAATAAAAAGAATGATGAAAAAACATGATAACGAAAGGGGAAGAAAAATCGAACATTTTTTTTTATCATCCCCTTAGTTAAAGAAGATTTATGACGAATAAAAAATAAATGTACAAATGAATGTAGAAGATATCGTGGATGTAATCAAGCCATTATCATTTCTCTTTATTAACTCACGATCCTTTTCACATTGTTCAAAACATGAATTTATTTAGCAAAGTAACATAAAAATGTTTAATACTTGTTAGTGAAGTTCGAAGATTAATTATAAAAGAGTCTAAGAATTTAATAATGATCCTCAAATATTTTGCACACGGCTCTCCTTCATACTCGGCCATTAAAAATCGCTGCAATTTCCGCATAATAGGTTTACCTCTAGGTGTCGTCGTAGTAGTGTTCTATCAAAGCTTCTTGTCGAAAATTTTAGCGACTTCGCTATTCCATGTAATTATACTGTAGCAACCATAAAAATATATTCATACCATAGACAGATCTTAATCAATAGTTTTCTTGTTTTGTTTTTATGTTAAGGCTTTGAGCCTTAAGATGATATTTATAAATTTAAATTAAACTAAAAATATAATTATTTAAAAGTTATTTGTCTATTTATTATCAATTATCTTTGATGGCTTTGGATTTCGTGGCGGGTTGTTTTGGAGGTAAGTTACTAACTTTGTACCATATTTTAAAGTAGAATCATAGGCTTATTTCACGTTAATAAACGTCCTTCGGTAAGTCAGTGTTAAGTTTCAGACTGCTGTAATTCGGGGTTCGTTTCTTCCCGGTGGATAGAGCGCAGATAGACCATTGTGTAACTTTGCCCTAAAATTAAAAACCAACCAATATTGTTAATAAGCTTTTGTCTGTAGTTGGAAGAGTTAATATTATTGAGTTTTTCGCTTGATTTTTATCTCAAAGACTTAAAATAATCATTTTGTTTTGTAAGAGAAAAAAAAACGCACTTCATAAAAACTAATTAGTCGTAGTAGGTGCAATATGGAATTTTAGCTAGAATTACTTTAGTGACGCCCCCGGTGGCTCAGCGGTAAATTTCTGGGCTTATATCGCTAAAAATCGAGTTTGATACTCGCACCGACCACAGCATATATAGCCCATTGTGTAGCTTTGCACTTAACAACGAACAATTACTTTAGTAGTTATGTTTTAAAACGTGAACCCTTTTCTTACGAAGTTGCCCAGCATCAACCCTACAGGTTTGATTCTCGGCTCACGAAACCGTAAGTAGTTCTAATTGTTACTTTAATTCAATTCGGCATTCTTTAATCTTTCCAAACTTGTTTTCGAAATTTATATTCCAGTAATCATTATAATTTTATTAATTTCTCTTATACATGGCCCGGCATGGCCAGGTGGTTAGGGCGCTCGATTCGCAATCTGAGGGTCGCGGGTTCAAGTCCCCGTCCCACCAAACATGCTCGCCCTTTCAGCCGTGGGGGCATTATAATGTTACGGTCAATCCCACTATTCGTTGGTAAAAGAGTAACCCAAAAGTTGGCGGAAGGTGGTGATGACAAGCTGCCTTCCCTCTAGTCTTATACTGCTAAATTAGGGACGGCTAGCGCAGATAGCCCTCGTGTAGCTTTGCGCGAAATTCAAAACAAACAAACCCTTATAGATTTTATTTATATTAGAGCTTTGATTTATTTGTATTCATTTCGTAGCACAGTGAAAATAAAACCCAAAAAACATGTACTTACAAGTTTATTTCATTACATTATATACTCGGAAAGTTTCTCTTTTTACCTATTCCTTACCATTACCGATATGTTAAGATTTGTTGATAATACGATTTCTTTGTATTTTAGTAAAACAGAGCCTAATTTAACACGTGTTGTTTTGAAGATAGATAATTGCGAGTGATTGAAATGATAATATTACCGAATCCTTCTCCTTAGCCTACATTGTATTACATGTTAGAGCTTCACAGAGTACGTGGCACATATTTAACGAAAGTTTACAGATAAATCAAACCTGAAGTGTAATGTATCCGCGCCCAGGATCACATGACTTATAACTAGCAGCGTATAAATAGTTTATTAGCACTGTATGGTGTGGTGGACGAACCTTATCCATTTTTTTTTTGATCGACTTTCAGCTGTACTCTATATAAAGAAGCCTCTGAGAACTCAGTTGAGACTAAAAACTGGGAGAAATTTGACAACTTTTCTTGTGAAGTCACCATCATGGAGTGACTAGAAAAACTATGAAATTTTGGTTTTGGTGTGAGATAGGAAGACATCCTCATGGAGTGAATAGGAAAAAAAATTAATAACTTTTAATTTTGCAGCGAAGCGGAAATTATTCTCATGAAGCGAATGGGGAAAATTTGATAAAGTTATCCTCATGAAGTTTGTTTGAAGTTAAGCACAAAGCTACGCAATGGATTATCTGTGCTCTGCCCATCACGGGGATCGAAACCCGGTTTCTACGCTTGTAAGTCCGCAGACATGGAAATAGCCGTAATAGGAAAATGTTAACATCTTTACTTGTAAAGCGAGAAGAAAAGTATAATAGCTTTCTACTGTTACGCAGGTGTAAAAAGTAAAATGTATAAAATTCTCGTTAAACAACTCCATTAAAATGTCCAGGTACAAACGGCCAAAAAAGAAACTGAATTTTTTCCTAAGATGTTAAATTGCTTCGGTCAAAATGTTTTACCAGATATACTTCTAGTAAACGTGTTCCAGAAATTAAAGTATTTTGTACCGTATTAGGTACACAATAAATAAAACAAATAATTCGTTTTAGAAAACTGGGTTATTGTCGAACGTGTATATATATATATATTGTTACGACATCGAGGTCACGTGACTAGTATCACTCCACGTCGTTCTCGAGCATTCACGTCCTTTCTTTAAATCTCGTGATCCTTCTAAATATAGTGTAGTCTTGTATATATAAGACCGGCCACGAAGCGACGGGGAGAATGAGTAATTGAATGTATGCCGACAGAATATTGTTGGCCACGTGAGACGTTCGTTGAGAATTATATCGTTTGTTATAGAGCAACTGTTGAAATTAAGTGTATCGTAAAGTTGTATTCGGAAAGAATAAACCAGTTTTATTTAAGAAAGGACTTGTATCGGTAAAGTTTCTTCGGTAAGAGTTTTAACGGCAAATTAACTAACGAAAGGAGACGTAACAGTATCATAAATATAACCGAGTTTACATATTTTTCTACGTATGTAATTACTTACCAAAAAGTGTTGTTTAAGAAATGTTTTATTACAATAACAGACATTTTACTTCGTTGAGAATTGTCTCGTGACCCATTTTCAAATATTCCGATGTTCATTTTTTGGTTGAAGAGTTAACGTACTTTATTTTTATTTTTTTTTACAAATCTTTTAAAGCAAACGTGTTTGTTTGTTAATACTAGAAATAAACGAGCTTAATTTGAAGCTTTGTGCTGTCAGTTTCGTTTTGTGTTTTAGTTAACGCTCTTGAAGAAGCTGTAAAGCGAAACGTTGAGTGTCTAATTAAATAAAAACATTTTGGTGTTATAAGGTCGTTTGTTTCTAGTATTAATGTCTTCTGTACACCAATATGCACTACAGAAATTAAATAATGTGTTTGTTTGTTGTTTAGCACACTACACATTGGACTGTCCGTACTTTGCCTACAGCGGGTATCGAAACCAGATTTTAGCGTTATAAGCCCACAGTCACTGGGCGGAATTAAGACAGCTTAATGAATTTTGTTTTAAATTAAATTATATCAATAATATTTTTATTAAAGAATAAAAACTAGGGTTTACATAAATAGTTAAAATATACTTTGTTTCAGGTTATTTTTATCAAGGAATAAAGAACTTGTGTTTACATAAATAGTTAAAATATACGTTGTTTCAGGTTATTTTTATCAAGGAATAAAGAACTTGTGTTTACATAAATAGTTAAAATATACGTTGTTTCAGGTTATTTTTATCAAGGAATAAAGAACTTGTGTTTACATAAATAGTTAAAATATAC
>NW_013672014.1:48333-49655 GCF_000517525.1 Limulus polyphemus | reverse complement strand
TCCTGGCAACTCTAGTTTGTTTCAGTCGCCCTCTTTTTTTAGTATATAAGCCCGGCAAATAAAGCCAGCGAAAAAGATAGGATTACATAGATAGATATAGAGATAGATAATTGAGTCAAGTGAACAGTAGGCACCGTAAGTAAAGTGTGTGAATCGCTTTGAATTATAGCGTGTGTTTATAAAAGTAGTTAAGTTTAAAGTGACAGTGGAAATTCTGTGTATTACAAAGTTGTATCGAGAAAGAATAAACTAGTTTTAATTAAGAAAGGACTTGTATTGCTGCAGACGATACAAACGAGCAGATACGTAACAATATAGCTAATAAAAAGGGAAACAAAGGTCTTATAGATTAAGTTACTCAATTCCTGCCTAAAAGAATTGCAAGTGCCGTTGCTGTTGAGGATTCCCTCTTGTTTAGTAAACATTACTGTAAGAGCATTAACAACACTTATTTACCTATTCTGAATAATAAAACAGGACTAAGCTAACACTTAACTCAACCGTAGCTTTACTCCCCCGAAGTACTCCAGTGTTATATATTGTTACGTCTCCGTTTCGTTAATTAACTTTCCGTAACTTCGTTCCGACGAAACTTTAGCGACACAAGTCCTTTCTTAATAAAACTGGTTTATTCTTTCCGAATATAGCTTTACCGATACACTTATTTTCAACAGTCGCTCTATAACAAACGCTATAACGATGAACTTCAACAATACGTCTCTCTCCGACTGCAGTTCAATTACTCACTACCTACACACATTCTTGTCCCGTCACGTTGTCACCCTCTTTTATATACCAGACTACCCTATATCTAGTAAATGCTAGAGCATTCGCCAAGGTACAGGATAGTTCTAGAAACGTGGCGTGACACTAGTCATGTGACCTCGCTGACGCAACACTGCCCCCCTCCTTAATATTGTTCATCCCGAACAATAACCACTTACAATAAACCAATAACAATTAACAATAACTTAATTAAATGTACAGAATTACAATCAAAAAATTACAATTCAACAAAGTCTCTTAATTTTACGGGACGTATCTTCTGTACTGGTCTCCGTCTCGTTGGCTTCTGCTTCATGTGGGGTTCATCTGCTTCATCAGTAAATGTCCTATCATCGATAACAGTCACATCAGTGGTAGTAACTTCATCAAAAGCTTCACCGTTTCCCTTCTCAAAACTGAGTAGAGTTTCTTCTTCGACGGTGGCTTCTTCAGGTGGCACCTCTTCAGCAGCGTCATTTGTTCCTTTGTTCACATCGGCCCAACTGGACCGTGATAACGCCAAAGCTTGTTGGCATGCACCACTTTTGGCTTACCTC
>NW_013672014.1:35672-47390 GCF_000517525.1 Limulus polyphemus | reverse complement strand
TCTTGCTTTAACATTGACTTGCTCTACCTCCTGGCACACACCCAACATTGTCCCTTCCTTAAGCGTCTATTCACATTTAGAGAAATTGGCCACTGTTACAGGTACTACTTGACGACCTGCCACAAGTGACCTTCCAATCTTCAAATCCGCTGGCCTGGATGGGTCTTGCACTGCTTCCACAAGCATTGGGCTTCCTTGGGATGTTCTTTTATCCTACCCAAAATTATCTTCTCCGACATAGGGGTCTTGTAGTTGATTTAAGTGCTGTGACATGCAGATCAACGGATGCAGCAACACTTACTGGAATCTGGCCTTTGTTGTTTCCAAACGTCATTTTATCTAAATTAATTACAAACTTCCTCGGTAGTAAGTAGTCCAACCCTAATATGCATTCGTCTTCAATGTTAGCCAAGTAAACTTTGTGTCTGTTAATCACGCCCATGAGCTCTATAGTTACCCACACTGGTCCCTACAACCTTGTATAATTTCCTGTCACACCACAGAGCTTCTGTACAACTTCGGGTACTCCTTTGTGATCCAGCACCTTGATACTCACAAGGGTTTGCTGAGATGCAGAATCTATGACAAAGTTATACCTTTGGCCATCCAGCTTCCCTGTCACGTAGACACTATGTGTGCTTGCCATTTTACACTTAGCTGTTGGGACTTTCACGATAGCGGTTGGTGGACGTCCCTCAGCACCAACCACTACTGGTTTCCCGAAGCTGAATTATTGGTGGTATTCTTCTTACACTGGCTCATCATGTGTCCTTGCCCTCCACAGTTCCAACAACCTTTCTGAGTAGCAACCTTTCCTGCTGTGGCGTCTTCTCTGTTTGTAAGTTGCCAGCATTGAGCTCTCTGTGCCCAGGTTTATTACAGTGCCAGCAAAGTCCCTCAAACTTCTCTGAAAGCTTCCCTTTCTGGCCTTGAATCCTGACGACTGTACCAACCTTGGTACCTCTGTGCTAGACTTAATGTAGGATTCAAATTCAAGAGCTCTGGCCATTGCATCCTGCATAGTAGAGGGGTGTGCTTGCTTCACTTGTATCTTTAGTTGTGGACTTTCCAAGGCATCTACAAACTGATCCCTCACCAACATCTTGAGGAGATTGGGTGGTGCAGTTGGGTAGGCCTTGTGTGACATACTTTCCAAGTCCTGTGCCAGCTCTTGCAGGCTCTCCCCTTTAGCACGGACTCTCGTCCTAAACCTAGCCCTGTAGACTTCAGACTGATTTTGGGTTCCGTACCTGAGTTCTAGAGCCGCTACCAGTGCTCTATAGTTGTGAAACAAGAAGAGAGATTACAGCAGTTGTTGGAGGAAAAAGAAAAGAAACAAGAAGAACGAGAAGAGAAATTACAGCAGTGGTTGGAGGAAAAGAAAAGAAACAAGAAGAACGAGAAAATAAACAAGAAGAGAGAATACAGCAGTTATTGGAGGAAAAAGAAAAGAAACAAGAAGAACGAGAAAATAAACAAGAAGAGAGATTACAGCAGTTGTTGGAGGAAAAAGAAAAGAAACAAGAAGAGAAATTACAGCAGTGGTTGGAGGGAAAAAAGAAACAAGAAGAACGAGAAAATAAACAGGAAGAAAGTCTCCAACAGTTGCAAGAAAGTCAGCAGCAACTACAGGAAAGTTAACAACAGTGGCAAAAAGTACAAATGGAAAACATTAGTATATTTCAAAGCGAATTAAACACATTAAAGGATGATTTCATGTCTTTTACACAAGGAGGATATACATTAATCAGCCCCAGACAATGGCAAGCACCTTCCAGGCCCTGCAGCTAAACCCTAATGCAGACATCTTCAGTCCTGTTAGAAGTCACATCCCAGATATGAATATCAGCAATAGGGGTGATACAGTACGAAGGAAGCCACAGGAATTCGATGGGAAGGCTCAGTGGGAAGCATATAGAGCACAATTTGATTTACTGGCAGAGATGAATGGATGAACAGAGGAGCAGAAAGCAGTATATCTGGCAACGAGCTTGAAGGGACAACCACTGAAAATACTTGGGCAGTTGTCAGCAGACGACAGGAAAAAGAAAATGTTGTTGGAGGAAATTAAACAAGAAGAGAAATTACGGCAGTTGTTAGAGGAAAAAGAAAAGAAACAAGAAGAACGAGAAATTAAACAAGAAGAGAGATTACAGCAGAAACAAGAAGAACGAGACAAGAAGAGAGACAACAGCAGTTGCAAGAAAACCTGCAACAATGGCAGCTCGAACAACAAACTTTTCTTTTTCCTCTAACCACTGTTGTAATTTCTCTTCTCGTTCTTCTTGTTTCTTTTGCTGTTCGTGTATTACTGCCATCAAGTCTGCTAGGCTGTAGTTTGATTTGCCGCTTCTCGTTTCCATTTTTTTTTCTGTCCCACTCTCTGACACCAAATTGTTACGTCTCCGTTTGTTAATTGATTTTCCGTAACTTCGTTCCGACGAAACTTAAGCGACACAAGTTCTTTCTTAATAAAAACTGGTTTATTCTTTCCGAATATAACTTTACCGATATACTCAACTTCAACAATCGCGCTAAACAAACGCTATAACAACGAACGTGCTCAATAATACTTCTGACTGCAGATCAATTACTCACTGTCTACAAACACATTACATTATCTTGTCACGTTGTCACCCTCTTTTATATACCCGACTACCCTATATCTAGTAAATACTAGAGCATTCGCCAAAGTACAGGATAGTTCTAGAAACTTGGCGTCACACTAGTCATGTGACTCGCTGACGCAACAATATAAAAGAAACGTTTTAATTAATTGTTGAAAGCTGTTTGTTTGTAATATGTTTATGTAAAAGAAACGTTTTAATTAATTGTTGAAAGCTGTTTGTTTGTAATATGTTTATATAAAAGAAACGTTTTGATTAATTGTTGAAAGCTGTTTGGTTGTAATATGTTTATATAAAAGAAACGTTTTAATTAATTGTTGAAATCTGTTTGGTTGTAATATGTTTATATAAAAGAAACGTTTTAATTAACTGTTGAAAGCCGTTTTTTGTAATATGTTTATATAAAAGAAACGTTTTAATTAATTGTTGAAAGCTGTTTGTAATATTCTTATATAAAAGAAACGTTTTAATTAATTGTTGAAAGCCGTTTGTAATATGTTTATATAAAATAAACCTTTTAATTATTTGTTGAAAGCTGTTTGTAATATTTTTATATAAAATAAACGTTTTAATTAATTTTTGAAAGCTGTTTGTTTGTAATATTTTTATATAAAAGGAACGTTTTAATTAATTGTTGAAAGCTGTTTGGTTGTAATATTTTTATATAAAAGGAACGTTTTAATTAATTGTTGAAAGCTAATTTTCTAGGTTCGTCTCCAGACTCAAGATGTGAGCAAAGCTTTATATAGGGGAGCCTTCCATTGCGTTTCTTCCACAATCACAAACGAATCGGTAAGAATAACGGCCATTTTTTGTTTTGGTTCTTCCATCACGTCACAGAGGGATTAAACAATACGTTCATATGTTGTTTCATGTGCCTCCAAATTAATGGATTTATTGAAGACGAAAATAAGGGAGATTTTTGATTTGGTCCTCTGTAGATAGCCTAGGGCAGTGACTACCAAGCCGTGGTACGAGTACCACTGGTAGCAAGTGGAGCTTTCGTTTATTTGTTTCTTTATTTTAGAGCAAAGCCATCTTGGGTTACCTGCTGTGTCTACTGCGGTGAATCGAAACCCTGATGCGTTGTAAGTCCGTAGACTTACCGTTGTACCACTGAGAGTCAAAAGTGGTGTTAATGTCGGCGATACACAAAAATGTTGTTTGTTTGTTTATAGTTAAGCTCAAAGTTACACAATGGGCCATCTGAGCTGTGCCCACCAAGGATATCGAAACCCGGTTTCTAATAGTATACATGTCGCTGTGCCACTGGTGGGGTAGTGGTACGCAATAAAATGTAAACGTTTTAAAATTAATAATAAGCCCATACTACTTACCTCACTTCTAGATGTCCCCCGAGAGGAAAAACGGTAACTTTACGATTTTACAACACTAAAACCTGGGGTTCGATTCATCGTAGCGGACACAGCAGGTAGCCCAATGTAACTTTCTTCTAAAACAAACAAACATTTTTAGAGTCGCTAGGGTTTTCTTCCTCTCAACTTGACAATAATCGTACCACATATTATTCAACTGTGCCAGAATCACATTCTTTGCATTTAGGTTTTAAAAATATTATTTTTTTCCTAGTAGGTATTTTTTCGTTTTTTTTTTAACAGGTCTGAGTTGTACTTGATATACAAAAAAAAGTGTGGTACGCGAGTCTGGGAACCACTGCTCTAAGGAACTGATGCTTCTCCGTCTTTTGTTTTAGTATCACACACAATTTGAATATTTATGTCAAACGTAACATCAGTTTTACCCCCAGAAAGAAAGTATAATTTATTTTATGAATAATCATTTCCGGTCTCAAGTTAGTAATATTCTTGTATATAAATTCTAGTATTATTTACTTATCTTATTATTAAGCGCCAAGATGTCTAATTGGCTATCTGTTCTGTGCCTATTGGAGGGAACAAACCACGAATTTCAGTGTTATGAGCACTCAAGATTAACACTTTGCCACTGAGGAGCTAAATTTAATCAAATAAGTAACATATTCCCCGTTATTTTTGTTGTTTTCTTAGTGCAAAGCTACACAGTGGGCTGTCTGTCTGCACTCTGTCCGCCACGGGAAATAGAACCCTAGATTTTAGCGATACAAATTCGTAAACTTATCACTGACCCAACAGGGGAAAATACGATCTGAGACTGACCAAAGATTTTTAACAAACAAGTTATTATTAAGTAAATAAAAATAGTATTTTTCCAATCATTTTTTTTATTTACAAACACTGTTTAAAAATACAAGTGAAAAAGGGAAAATTAGTTATGTTATTGCAACACTAAGCCCCCTAGTGGCACAGCGGAATGTTTGCGGACTTACAACGCTAGAAACCGGGTTTCGATACCCGTGATGAACAGAGCACAGATAGTCCTTGTGAAGCTTTGTGCATAATTAAAAACAAACAAAGCAACACCAAATTCTTTTTTTTTATACTTTAGATAGGTGGTCTATACAAAGGAATGTCTTCCCCAATGTGTAGTCTTGCCTTTATCAACGCCATTCTTTTTGGTGTCCAAGGCAACGTTCAACGGTGTTTTTCTGATCCCAGCTCTATCACTAGCCATATGATAGGGGGAGCCGCAGCGGGAGCAGTACAAAGTGTAATAACCAGCCCAATGGAGCTGGCTAAGACCCGGATGCAGCTTCAAGGACAACACGCAGTAAAAACACGATTCCTTCGTTCCACAGAATTTTCACACTCGTATAGTGGTCCGACTGACTGCCTGATGAAGTTATTTCGAACGGAAGGCACACGTGGGATCTTCAGAGGCCTCAGTTGCACAATTCTTAGAGACTGTCCAGGTTTTGCGATTTATTTTGGAGCGTACGAACTTTTTATTCGCCTCTTTTCGAACACTGATATTTGTGGTTTAATGATAGCTGGAGGTTTAGCTGGCATCATTTCTTGGATCTCGATTTATCCGTTGGATCTAGTGAAGTCTAGACTACAAGCTGACGGAACAGTTGGACCACACCAGTTCAATGGCATCATAGACTGTACAACGAAGACGTATCGACGTGAAGGTTTGAAAGCGTTCACCCAAGGCTTAAACTCTACAATCCTAAGGGCATTTCCAACCAATGCTGCCATATTTTTCACTGTTTCTTGGGTTACTAAGTTCTGCGAAAACACCAAGGATAAGTTTGAATTTTCAGCCGATAGAAATGCTCAAAGTTTGCCCTTGGAAGAGAATACTGACCGCATCATTTGTTTTGACAAATGACTAAAACTGAATGAAACTCGTGTCATTGGAGTTTATAAGACTTTCTTGACCTTCTCGCAGAGGCCTGGCATGGCCAGGTAGTTAGGGCGTTATAATATGACGGTCAATCCCACTATTCGTTGGTAAAAGAATAGACCAAGAGTTGGCGGTGGGTGGTGGTGTCTAGCTGTCTTTCACTGCTAAATTAGGGACGGTCAGCGCAAATAGCCCTCGTGTAGCTTTGCGCGAAATTCATAACAAGCAAACCTTCTCGCAGACAATGTTAATATCTTGTTCTATTAATTGATCTTACGTGTTATAGAAAGTTTCGCTTTTACAGAATACCAACTATGTTAATGATTTTAAACTGAAAATCAAGTTTTTCTTGCCATCGTGGACTTTAATAGCTTTCGTTACCTGTTCCCTAATTTCAAGTAATGGTTGGTTAACACGCAAAGATACACAATGGGCTATCTGTGCTCTCCCTACCACGGGTTTCAAAACCCGATTTTAAGCGTCGTGAGTCTGCAAACTAACCGCTGAGCCACTGGGGGGTTTCAAGCAAGGTAACTGGAACTTGTTTCACCTCAATTCATTTGCACCTGTCGCAAAACGCTGATACTTCTATTTATGCAACCAGAATAACCGGGAAATTGAAATATCTCGACGTTTTTTTTAATATCAGTCCAAAACTATGTTGTTGCTCTTAATTTTATGCGGATGAGATTATATCCATAATATTTTTTTTTATTCTAGCAATTAGCAATTATCTAGAGAGATAGCGTCTGGTCAGCACCGCCAACCCTTGTGACACAAGACTAGTGGGATTTCACTTCAGTCTATATATCCGTGGCACTAAAATTCAGAACGCAAATTTTGTTTTTTGGTAGTAGTAGGACGCGAATCCCAGCTTCACAATCTATCGCGCTAAATACAGGACCAAGCTATCCTCTGATTAAAAACTCAGAATTTTAAATCCATTTTTCATTGATCCTGGGAACAAAATTCATTCTAGCGAAGCTATGCAGGTGCAAATATTTGAGTTCATTAAACATTCTAGATGTTACAGTGTTAAACAGTAAAATTCCACCCACAAGTATTATGAAACTGTTTGTAATTAAGTACAAAGCTACACAATGGGCTATCTGTGCTCTGCCCATCACGTGTATCGCAAACCGGTTTCTAGCGTTGTAAATCCGAAGCCACACCACTGTGTCACTGGGGGACGTTGACAACAGCACTTCAATATATTTGTATCAAATGTATATAACTATAAAAATATTTGTTTTGTTTTTTTGTTTAGAAAAAAAACGTAGTAATTTTTTTGAGATCGTCTTGTTTATAGATTTCATATCAGATATACCGAAGAAATCACAATATGAATAACAATTTCCTTGACTTATTACCATTTCTGTTCCACCACATCTCCAGGTGGTTAAGGCACTCGACTCGCAATCTGAGGGTCGCGGGTTCGAATCCCCGTCACACCAGACATGCTTGCCCTTTCAGCCGTGGGGGCGTTATAATGTGACGGTCAATCCCACTATTCGTTGGTAAAAGAGTAGCCCAAGAGTTGGTGGTGATGACTAGCTGCCTTCCCTCTAGTCTTACACTGCTAAATTAGGGACGGCTAGCGCAGATAGCCCTCGTGTAGCTTTGCGCGAAATTCAAAAAAACAAAACAAACAAAATAAGCCACTGGACCACCTCTTGAAAACGAAATATTGTATTTATGCCAAAGCTTGTAAGGTTATCTGCTACTGTCCCTAATTTTGAACTACTGACTAGAGGGAAGGCAGCCAGTCAGCAGCATCCCTACCACCAAACATCTACTCTCCATGTTAAGGGATTGACTGTCACTCTTATAGCACATTTTACAGCTTAAACTTCGAGGAATATTTTGTCGTATCGCATGGATTCGAACCCGGCTTCTCAGGTTCGAAATAAAAAAACTCTACGACATTGCCAACCCGTGCCCGAAACGAAAAATAAGCTGGGAAGTAATATTACAGAAGTTTAGTTAAAAATAAGCTGGGAAGGCCCCCCAGTGGCACAGCGGTATGTCTGCGAACTTACAACGCTAGAAACCGGGTTTCGATATCCGTGGTGGGCAGAGCACAGATAGACCATTGTGTAACTTTGTGCATAACTTCAAACAAACAAAGCTGGGAAGCAATATTACAGAAGTTAAGTTAAAAATAAGCTGGAATGATATTGCATAATCGCATCTGAAATCCGAACCAAACGTGTACATGTAGCATAGCACTGACACATTTAAATAGTGCGAATGTAAAAAACAAATTATTACAATTTTTTTTATATGGCATTGGAAATTAGATGCTAATTATTTCATGAATCACGTGCTTTTCGTAACTTTCAAAAACTTGAGCCAATCGCCTTTTAACATGAGTACGTGTTACTTATCTTATAAGCGCGAACTAGTGCATTATTGTGTAGGTCTTTTTATCATCAACATTTATTGTTGATACAATCCAAGCTAATGCATTGTTATGTAGATCTTATTATCAGAATGCGCATTAGCTTGGATCGTATCAACAATACATTCTGATAATAAGAAGATCTACATATCATTGCATTAGCTTGGATCATACTAACAATACATTCTGATAATAAGAAGATCTACATAACAATCTACATAACAATGCATTAGCTTGGATCGTATCCTTCTTATTATCTGAATGCATTGTTATGTAGATCTTCTTATTATCTGAATGTATTGTTGATACGATCCAAGCTAATGCATTGTTATGTAGAGCTTCTTATTATCTGAATGTATTGTTGATACGATCCAAGCTAATGCATTGTTATGTAGATCTTCTTCTTATCTGAATGTATTGTTGATACGATCCAAGCTAATGCATTGTTATGTAGAGCTTCTTATTATCTGAATGTATTGTTGATACGATCCAAGCTAATGCATTGTTATGTAGATCTTCTTATTATCTGAATGTATTGTTGATATGATCCTAATAAATGTATTGTTATGTAGAATACTTTATCGTCAAAATGTGTTATTGATGACGAAATTTAGTTGCAATTGAATAAAATGTGTTAGGGGAAAATATATATAATTGTTCTCACAAATTCAAGGCATGCACAGGCGGATAGAGGCATTCAAAGCTAAACAACCGCAGTAATGAAATTATTTATTTAAATAAATTACAATAACGGATATTTTACAATATCAATAGATTTTACTGTACGTTGTTCTTGACCACAAAAAAAAGTAGATTATATGACCTGAAAAATCATGTTTTTGCCTCGAATGGTTGTTATAAAATTCTGGAAAGTAGTGTACAATTATAAAATAAAATCATGCAAAAAACAAAAGTAAACAGTTAACGAACTTTATTTCTGTATTTGTTATTACCTAAAGTTATTTATTCGATGTCATTCACAATCATGGAATAGCTCATCAACGATAAAAATAATATTAAAATAATACAGTTTTTTTTTTTGCACCATTCATGTCGAACAAGAATCTTAAGTGCCAGTAAATGAAGCAGGCTATCAGAAGCTGGTTCCTTTCCATTCTATAGCTGGAACAGTTACACTAAGGTTACTCTCTTTGTCCTATACAGTTGGATTTTGTTATTATGATGTACCTCAATGAATTTTCATTGATGCTCTAAATGCCCGGAGATATGTTGACTGCACTCGCCAGTAAGTCTTTATTGACATTCGACAAAGAGAAAATAATATACTAATCATTTCCCTCCTCAGCTTCTCCAATATAAATTTAAAGGCTTAAACTGATTAAATTCTGAGAACGATCCCAGAGATTTGCACAGCATAAATAGCCAATTGTGTATCTTTGTGCTCAGTAAAAAAACTCTTCCGAGCTTTTACTAACAAGCCTTGTTGCGCCATCTGTTAAAGCTTTGCGTAAAAACTGGCATTGGTCTATTTTTTTTCTTTCTTCTTCTTTGTGTGTGTGTCTGTGTATTATGGTTCTGAGGTTTATCTTATTTAATTTTGTCCCTAGGGTTTCCTAAAGATTAATAAACGTTATGTCCTCTGCTTATGTGTAAGTATGTGTTCACGTGAATACAACAATGAGTTTCAGCCTTAAATCATTTCTTGATAAAATCTAGTTACAGGACGATTTGAATCGTTAAAAGATGTTCTTCGTCAAAGTCAAGTCAACATATGTTGTTCAAGGTACATAAGAGCTTGTCACTCTACTTGAATACTAGTTCTCTCGTGGAAGTTGAAAGTAGTATAACAAACTATAGTAAAAACACGAGATTTTGTTGGTTTTTTTCGCACAAAACTAAGTAGGCTATTTGCCCTCTGCTTACCAAGGGCAATCGAACCGCGGACTTTAGCGTTGTAAGCCCGCAAAGTTACGGTTGATCCACTTGGGTTACGAAAAGAAAAAGAGAAGACTTTCTTATCTACGAAAGCCACAACATTGTGTTTATTATTATGTTGGTCAATAATTAATATCGTATGCTATTACTGGAAGAATGTATACATAATAATAATAACAACCAAACTACATAGTCTTGGTGTACACGTATGTTTATTTATTTAAAGCCTACAACATTATTGAATAATCAGTTATACTTAAATTGTTACAAATTGTAACTAAATCACACACACACACACACACACACACACACATATATATATATATATAAAGGCTGAATAAATATTTTTATAGATGGTTTAGGCAGAGAATTCACGATGAAACGAAAGTAAAATGAGCACAACTGTCTGGATCAGGGTGATAACTGTCTGGGTCAGAGTGACAATTGTCTGGATTAGGGTGATAACTGTCTGGATCAGGGTGATAACTGTCTGGATTAAGGTGATAACTGTATGGGTCAGGGTAAGAATTGTCTGGATTAGGGTGATAACTGTCTGGATCAGGGTGACGACTATCTAGATCAGGGTGAGAATTGTCTGGGTCAGGGTGAGAATTGTCTGGATTAGGGTGATAACTGTCTGGATCAGGGTGACGACTATCTAGATCAGGGTGAGAATTGTCTGGATTAAGGTGATAACTGTCTGGGTCAGGGTAAGAATTGTCTGGATTAGGGTGATAACTGTCTGGATCAGGGTGACGACTATCTAGATCAGGGTGAGAATTGTCTTGGTCAGGGTGAGAATTGTCTGGATTAAGGTGATAACTGTCTGGATCAGGGTGACAGTTGCAGAAAAGGACTTAGAGAATTAAAATCTACAAAGGGCTTTCAAAAGATCGTCCATTTTAGTTTCGTCTAATTTCACCAGAGTTCTGAATTGATAACAATAAAAAAGGAAACATTTAATAATCTCTTTTGGAGTTAACATTTAAAATGAGTCTTCAGATTTTTTTTTTTGGGGGGGGGGGATAACTATTAATATTTCTTTAAACGCTGTACGATTTAAGTAACGTTTTAGTTCCAAGTTTAAAAGATTAGAGTTCCATGTGAGATGAGAAACCTGTAGGTCCTTCTGTTTCTTTGGTCTGTCTGGAAGTGGTAAATGTTTCAGAGACTGGCTCCTGAGATTGTTGCAGGAAGATATCTGGAATATAAGGCAGACAAAGTAGTGAAACAATGGAAAAAGTTGGTGATGTAATTTAATGTGTAAGCATGTACAAAATGAAATAAAAACAAGTGATTAAAAGTCATAATTTCTTGAAGATCAAGATACACGTGTCAAAGGAGGGGCCCCTTTGTATGTCTGCGGACTTACGACGCTAGAAACAGGGTTTCGATACCCGTGGTGGGCAGAGCACAGATAGCCCATTGTGTAGCTTTGTGCTTAATTCCAAACAAACAATCAAAGGAGGGGGACAGTTTGTGTAAGAGTTTTTTCAGTTCAAGATAAATGATAGAAAATAGTTATACTCGTGCAAGCAGTACGTGAAA
>NW_013672014.1:33075-34753 GCF_000517525.1 Limulus polyphemus | reverse complement strand
GTTCTTCAATCAACCAACTTATGTTCTTCAATCAACCAACTTATGTTCTTCAATCAACCAACTTATGTTCTTCAATCAACCAACTTATGTTCTTCAATCAACCAACTCATATTCTTCAAACAAACAACTTATGTTCTTCAATTAACCAACTTATGTTCTTCAAGCAACCAACTTATGTTCTTCAATCAACCAACTTATGTTCTTCAATCAACCAATTTATGTTCTTCAATCAACCAACTTATGTTCTTCAAGCAACCAACTTATGTTCTTCAACAACCAACTTATGTTCTTCAATCAACCAACTTATGTTCTTCAATCAACCAACTTCATGTTCTTCAATCAACCAACTTATGTTCTTCAATGACTTTCATAATAACATTATAATCATTTCGCAAACAAAATATGAAAAGTTGTATTCAAATTCAATACGTTTTTGTTTGTTTATGAGGGGGGGGAGAGTTGTTCTAATAAAGCGACAACAATACCAATTTTTTAGTTAACTATATATATATATATATATATATTTACAAATAGCAACAACATTAACTATTTGACAATTAACTTACAGAATACTCAACAAACCTGTATCATCAGAAACTTGAACTCGAGCTGACGAGTTACTATCGTCTTTCGTCTCCACGTTGTCATCACGTCGTTCGTACTTGTCCATTCCTGTACGTTCCCGGACATTGACAGCTCCTTGTTCCATGCGCTTGAGATAGTTGAAGTCTGGTTGCAAAGGTTTCCATTTTCCTTCCGGTAGATGTCCTGGTTACAACATTAATATGGACACATGAAATCATAAACAGGAGACAGAAGGTTCCAAACTTTAAGCCTTATAATGATAAATGTAAATAATTTAACAGTAAGCTTCTGCGTCTTTTCTTTTCTTTGAAACCAACTATTTCTGATCAGAAACAAATAATAATAAGGCTAGAAACTGAGACATTTGGTAACTTTAGAATTTATTCTTCTTTACTGCATAACCTCCCGCGCACGTGACAGAATAGCGTACCCAAACAAAAGACTCAAGCTTCGCCTATGAAAAACACTTTACATCATGTTTGTTATCGTCTATCCAGCTGTACAGTGGGTACCATCTCATAATTGGGGATAACTTGCAATGGACTGATATCCTTATGTAACTATACTCATCTGGAACCAAAGCACGGGCCCTTAAACCAACCATAAATGTGCAAATAAATCCTTTTAAAAACTAGTTTTACAAACAAACAAAAACAATAATAATACTGATCAGCGAAGTAAGAGATTATTTCGCGTAATTATCTTTAAAAAAAGAGAGAGATATTTAAGCCACACAAAAAGTTATTTAGGTTGATTATTCTTAGGTCAAAGACAAAATTTATTTCAAGAAGTAGAAACATTCATCTAGTTTTATTTTGAATTTAAATGTGGAAAAATCCAATAGTCGTCATAATGTCACAAGTTACGGACATGTATATGTTATTATAAATATCACAGTTATATTAGCGGATGATAAGAATTAGGAAATAATACCTGCCACACAGTAAAGTAAAAGGCTATATATATATATATTGTTACGTCTCCGTTTGTTAATTAACTTCCCGTAACTTCGTTCCGACGAAACTTTAGCGACACAAGTCCTTACTTAATAAAACTGGTTTATTCTTTCCGAATATAACTTTACGATACACTT
>NW_013672014.1:28588-32098 GCF_000517525.1 Limulus polyphemus | reverse complement strand
GCTGTTGTCTTTCTTCTTGTTTCTTTTCTTTTTCCTCCAACAACTGCTGTAATTTCTCTTCTTGTTTATTTTGTTGTTCAAGCTGCCACTGTTGCATGTTTTCTTGCAACTGCTGTTGTCTCTCTTCTTGTTTATTTTCTCGTTCTTCTTGTTTCTTTTGCTGTTCTTGTATTGCTGCCATTAAGTCTGCTATGCTGTAGTTTGATTTGCCACTTCTCGTTTCCATTTTTTTTTCTGTTCCACTCTCTGACACCAATTTGTTACGTCTCCGTTTGTTAATTAATTTTCCGTAACTTCGTTCCGACGAAACTTTAGCGACACAAGTCCTTACTTAATAAAACTGGTTTATTCTTTCTGAATATAACTTTACGATACACTTTTATTGTTGACGTTCGTTGATATAGCGTTTGTTTTAGCGCGATTGTTGAAAATTTTCTGACTGCAGTTCAATTACTCACTATCTAAACACACATTACATTCCCGTCACGTTGTCACCCTCTTTTATATACCAGAATACCCTATATCTAGTAAACGCTAGAGCATTCGCCAAGGTACAGGATAGTTCTAGAAACGTGGCGTCACACTAGTCATGTGACTTCGCTTACGCAACAATATACTTACTTGCTTTCTTTTACACTTTCTGAGATAATGTATGTATGTGATCAGGTGAAGTAATTTATATTGTTAACTTATGTAGACATCGGTTTTAGGCCTACAATCAAGTGAAGTGACTTATTTGTTAATAGATGTAGACATTGGTTTTAGGCCTACAATCAAGTGAGGTGACTTAATTGTTAATTGATGTAGACATCGGTTTTAGGCCTACAATCAAGTGAGGTGACTTAATTGTTAATTGATGTAGACATCGGTTTTAGGCCTATAATCAAGTGAAGTGACTTAATTGTTAATTGATGTAGACATCGGTTTTAGGCCTACAATCAAGTGAAGTGACTTAATTGTTATTTGATGTAGACATAAGGCAGAAACTGGTCGTATAACTGTGCATTTGTGAATGTTAAGGAAGTCACTTTATATATTTGTCGTGAAAAAACTTAGTTTTGTACAAAGACCAACGCTATTAGTATGAGACAATAAATGTAATCATGAAAATATTTTTGTTTCTGAATACACGCCTCCTGTGACTCAGAGGGAAGGGTGGGGCTTTAAAAATCGAGTTTCTATACCTGCGGTGTGCAAAGCACAGATAGACCATTATGTAGGTTTCAGCTTAACAAGAAACAAATAAAACTATTTTTTATCTAATATTCTCGTTTCCTGTCGTGTTACATAACGAAAGTAAGTCACACCTGCAACAATGCCTTGAAATCTAATCAAAACACTTTTGGGTTGACTTGGCGGTGTACTATGACGTCACTCCATCTTTTCTCACACTTCACTTTACTTCGTCGTTCTCATTTTGTCCCTGATGAAGAAAAGTCCATCTTTCGAAAGCGCTCGAGTTACAGAGTTTTGTATTATTGTGTGTGTTTGTTGTTTATTTATTTATGAATACAAAACAGCTCGGTGTCACTAAAGTTATTTTTGTTTTTCACAAGTAAAATATATCAGGGTAAATGACGGCACCCTAAAACATTTGACCTTTCTGTTCATCCACTGAACGTAAAATATGTTTCTAGGAACGAAAAATAAGAGATAGATAGTAATGTAACAAAGCGCACAATCATATATTAAAAATAAGAGATAGATAGTAATGTAACAAAGCACACAATCATATATTAAAAATAAGAGATAGATAGTAATGGAACAAAGCACACAATCATATATTAAAAATAAGAGATAGACAGTAATGTAACAAAGCATACAATCATATATTAAAAATAAGAGATAGACAGTAATGTAACAAAGCGCACAATCATATATTAGAAATAAGAGATAGATAGTAATGTAACAAAGCACACAATCATATATTCAACTAGGATGATAATAGTTAGAAAATAATACCTGTCATGCAAACTACTGGTACCGAATAAAAACGACCTGTTAATTTCTGAGAAACTTGTTTTAATCTGAAACAGAAATAAAATATATCGACTGAATGAAACCAGACGTGAAATGTTTATATTCTTACCTGTAATTTCGATCTGATTAGTGCTCATAAGAGAAAACCAGTTTTCTAATTCTTCGTTTTTATACGAGTTGTTAGGGTACGTGTAGAATACATTCTAAACATGGAAAAAAGAAAAGCTTGAGGAATGTTGGTTTTGGAATATGAAAGCTGTTAATTTTTAAAACCACGTGGAACACTTATCATGTGTTACGATACAACTAACTGAGAACTACAAGCTTAAGGAGTAGCAGTTATTATGAGTGTAGCACATAGATCAGTAGCAGGTCTTATGAGTGTAGCACATAGATCAGTAGCAGGTCTTATGAGTGTAGCACATAGATCAGTATCATATCTTATGAGTGTAGCACATAGATCAGTATCATATCTTATGAGTGTAACACATAGATCAGTAGCAGTTATTATGAGTGTAGCACATAGATCAGTAGCAGGTCTTATACGTGTAGCACATAGATCAGTATCATATCATATGAGTGTTACACATAGATCAGTAGCAAGTCTTGTGAGTGTAGCACATAGATCAGTATAATTTCTTATGAGTGTAGCACATAGATGAGTAGCAGGTCTTATAAGTGTAGCACATAGATCAGTAGCAGGTCTTATGAATGTAGCACATAGATCAGTATAATTTTTTATGAGTGTAGCACATAGACCGGTAGCAGGTCTTATGAGTGTAGCACATAGACCGGTAGCAGGTCTTATGAGTGTAGCACATAGATCAGTATAATTTTTTATGAGTGTAGCACATAGACCGGTAGCAGGTCTTATGAGTGTAGCACATAGATCAGTAGCAGGTCTTACGAGTGTAGCACATAGATCAGGATGATACTTGTAATGATAACTAAGCATTCGGCGAATAAAAATGGTGGAAGATACGTGTGTTATATACATATAAAAAATAGTAGTTATAATATATATATATATGCAATTAGAATATAAGAACTTAGCATAATAATAAGTGAGGTAAAAATAACTTAAAATGTAATCCAAAAACTTGCAAAGATAAATATGCCGAAAAAATTTATCATGAATGATGTTAAAAATCTAATTATATATTAAAAGGTCAAGCTTTTATATATATATATAATGGCTGGAGAAGGCTTGAATGGGTAATGAAGAAAAACTTTAATCATCATGACAAAACCTTGTCGAAACGTTGTACATTTGCTGTTATGTTAAACTTATATTAAAGTTTTTCTTCATTACCCATTCAAGCCGTCTCAAGCCATTATTAGTCTCAAAGTGGGTTCCTCGTCATCGAATATATATATATATTAACATTTTCGATCGTTTACTACAATATGTTTAAAAGAATGGTTAAAATTTGGGATAAAGCTTTCACTGTTACTCAGTAAATACAGTGACTAATGACACAGACTTGTCCGAATTATGATCTTAGGGTGTAAATAAAACTATACACCTGG
>NW_013672014.1:25415-27610 GCF_000517525.1 Limulus polyphemus | reverse complement strand
AAAAAAAAAAAAAAAAAAAAAAAGCCCATAAAAACTCCAAAAACACAAAATATGAAACCATAAATTTGCAGGTATCTCCTCGTTGACCCAACAAACCTTCATGCCAAATTTGGGGGGGGGGGAATAGTGGTAAAAAACGCAGCTTTTGTGGTTAAATATCAAGCATGTCGTGTCTGTTGAATTTAAACACGGCTACTTTTAGAGAACAACAAGTTGTCCTGGTAACATAATCAAGAAGGCCTTGTTCAACCAACAAAATCTAAATACAAGTAAGATCTGATTGTTTCGTAGATTGCTCCCATTCTCTTGATTCATTTCTCGCCAAATTAAAGTTAACACTGAAATTTCAATTGGTTGTCATAGATCAGCATGCATTATAATTTATATATTTCTAATTCTAAATCAAAATGTGTCTTCCTTCACATACTGTTGGATTTACGGTGTACAAATGTAGGCTAAATCTCAAAGCCCGGTATGAAGACTATAGCCTAGGTTAGTCAGCATTTATTATCAGAGAAATTCACGTTCAATTCTGCAACAATGGAAGTATAGCTAAATTAAAATCGCTAATATGTTGATACATGATATACGTACTCTAAGGCCCGGCATGGCCAGGTGGTTAGGGCGCTCGACTCGCTATCTGAGGGTCGCGGGTTCGAATCCCCGTCACATCAAACATGCTCCGCCCTTTCAGCCGCGGGGGCGTTATAATGTGACGGTCAATTCCACTATTCGTTGGTAAAAGAGTAGCCCAAGAGTTGGCGGTGATGACTAGCTGCCTTCCCTCTAGTCTTACACTGCTAAATTAGAGAGGGCTAGCGCAGATAGCCCTCGTGTAGTTTTGCGTGAAATTCAAAACAAAAACAATTAATCATACCCTAGAACGCCACTTAGTTAAGGCGCAGGGTACTCCAGTGGCACAGTCTGCGGACTTACAACGCTAGAAACCTAATTTCGATACCCGTGGTGGGCAGAGCACATATAGCTCATTGTGTAGCTTTGTGCTTAACTTTAAACAAACAATAAGGTGCAGGATTAAACTCTAAGGAAATGTTTAAACTTTGTAAAAAGAACGAAAACAATGATCATGATTCGTATTTTAAGTTTTTTAAATATTTTCTTGTGTTTCAGGCAAAACTGTATAAAAACATCAAGTTCAAGAAGTAAAATGCTACAAAAACGTGTGTGTACTATTTCAGTAAACATTCCCTACAATAAAACCACAAGGAAAAGTTCTGCTTTTTACCCGTCCAACCAGGATAAGGATATCTGCTTTAGTTGTCGCTGTTGAAACGCCAACTTTGAAAATATATGTTCTTCTTGTGATATCTGTGATGTAGACCCAACCAAGATAGCGAGTGGTCTGTTTTGCTGACGCAAAGACACGTAAGTCAGGTCGTTCACCTCTGGCTGTAGAGTGAATAAACAAATCAACCAACAAGCAAGACCAAACTAATATCAACGTTTTCTTGTTTCAAAATTCCTTAATTTTCATAAGAAAAAAACATCAACCAACAACCGCACACACACACAAACAGGGTGAAAGAAAGCTGTATTTAACCAGTTAAAATGTTAGTAATAAATCCGAGAGGGTATGGTTATATCCTTTAACATTTATCAAATTCAGTGTGTATGTGATTACGTTTATATCAACATGAAAGAAGAATAGCTTTATATGTAGCCATATTATGGATAAATGTGTGTATATATATATATGTATATGACAATAATAAAAAGATTTGAATGTCACTTGAAGTGTTTCGTTGTAAAAACAAGTAAGCCTGAAACATTTAGGCTAAAGATAAAACTATTTTAACTTTCTTCTTTTATACTCTCTTTGAAATTAGGGCTAGTTGAAGAGAGAGAGAAAAAAATAACATCAAAAGTTGCATCATATTTAGTGACAATTTAAAAAAACAAACAAACTCTTTGTTGAACTGAAATGCATTTGGATTATTCTTTCTATCATACAAGCAAGTGTGTCTAGATTACAGCAATGTTGTTTGTTTGTTTTTTAATTAAAGTAGAATGATAGTGTGAAACTAGAGACGTGTATTTAATATACTGTTACGTCTCCGTTTGTTAATTAACTTTCCGTAACTTCGTTCCGACGAAACTTCAGCGACACAAGTCCTTACTTAATAAAACTGGTTTATTCTTTCTGAATACGATACACTTATTTTCAACAGTCGCTG
>NW_013672014.1:22191-24415 GCF_000517525.1 Limulus polyphemus | reverse complement strand
AATCAAGCGACTGTAGCTTTTTTCCCCCCCAAAAACTTTGTCTTCAAAATAAGAGTGCGTCTTACACACCGGTGCGTCTTATATTCTGAAAAATACGGTAAATTGTATTCCTACTCTAACCTGTATATAATTAAGTTTTATTCCTTCTCTGACTGTACGAAACTGTGTTTTATTCTTTCTCATGAAACTCATATTTCATTTCTACTTCGACTGTATGAAACTCTTGAATTTATCGGTAATAAGCTGAACCAAGGATGAATGGGAAAAATTCGTGATGGTTATAACTATCTATTTTATTCTTTTATTTTAAAAATACAACTTTTAAAGATTTTACAAACTTTATATTAACCTGGAAATAAAACTAAAACAATTGTAAATAAATTAGCTTGAGTTTTAGACTCGTATCCACTGTGTGAACATAATGAAATTATATTATTCTTACAATTATGAACAAACAAATATCAACGTTTTATTGTTTCAAAATACCTTAATTTTTAGAAAAAACAACAACCAACAAAACCTTTTAATTTTCGATGTTAGTTACATGGCGGTGTTTGGTTTGTGTATTGTTCACCATTTGCTAAGACGTAGTTTTGAAATTTGAGATCAGAAGTATATATTGTGATACAAATCATAACACTTTCGAACCTCTGACTTTTTTATATACTTATTAAGAACATTATTAATAAAATTTCAATACCAATTCAACTAAAAATTCGGGTCAATGTTTAGCCTGTTTTACGTTAAGTGCTTATTAAATATTATATTTTGAAATCTCACTTACAGGTATGATTATGAAAAAATTTCTATCAAAGACATACTGAAAATCCTCTTTAGTTTCTTCTGTGTTTATTAATGAGTTAAATAATTAAAAAGACGTTTTCGAGTTAAATTTACGGTGAATACACAAAAAAGTAACTTACAAAAATAGGCAGACTTTCTTCTTCTATAAACTTCGCTAAACTTGAACAATCACTGAAGTTCCATGAGACGACTGTGACGTTTTTGTGTCTGTCGTTTCTTCTAGTCACCATGATGAAAGGAGCTCTAACATTATACTTCCTCCCTCTAGAGGGCAAAATAAACATTAAGCATTTTTCGGAGCGTTATTTTTACATTTTTTTAGGATTTATTTCATTGGTACGTATATTAGTAATGTAATGAACATGCAAAATCGTAGAATTAAATACAAATACGCGCAAACATAAAAAATCTAGAAATAAAAATAAGTGTCAAAAAGCTATAAGATATGAATCAATATTTTCGTTAACCCTTCCATTTCTCGTTTGTTACTTTAAAAAGTTTTAAAAAAATATCCAGACGATTTAACTGGAGAAATAAAGATTAACCACCAGTCTTTTGACGCATGAATTATGAAAAGATAGGGGTTCTAAATACACTTTAAAATGATTTCATCCTTGTTGATAGTTGACAAACACAGACTGTAAAGTTTGATTAACTCATAAACACGATATTTTGGCTGTGTTGCTAAGCGACATGCGCGTTGTTTTAGTTGCACGTGAAAGTATTTCAATACTTAGAAATTAACCATAAAAGGCACAGTGAACACTAACAGTTTGTAAAGATTAACATCTTTATGCACTTACACATCTTCTGCAACATCACCTACTACACTGGCAAATGGAAACTGGCTTCGAAGCTCCTCACCAACTTGCCTGTAGATCCTGAGGGCTGTAAATCAACAGAATATCATTCCAAACCCGAATCATATCACATAGTTTGAGGTAAAAGTAAATTTATTTCGGAAATGGGTTTAACCATATTATCGGACTGGTGTGGTGCTAATTAAAAACACAAACAACAACATCAGTATAGCTAGAGCTTTTTGTTTTGTTTTTAAATACAGAAACTAAGAGCTCAGTTATATGTTTAGTTTATTATTGAAAAATTCTAATCCAATCAAAATACTTCCGAACCCTGTAAATATTTATCATATTTCGGTTCAATCTGATATCTGGTATTTTCAACCTGAGCAGCATGCGACACACGGATTAACTGCCCATTAGAGTAGGGTAACCAGTGAGCAGTTTGTGACACATGGGCTAATTGCTCACTAGAGGAAGGCAGACAGTGTGCATTACACGCCGGCTACTCTTAATAGAATAGCGATATTTATTGTCTTAGGAGACTTTGTTGAATTTTAATTTTGTGTTTGTGAATTCTGTACATTTAATTAAGTTATTGTTAATTATCTATTGGTTTA
>NW_013672014.1:12665-21702 GCF_000517525.1 Limulus polyphemus | reverse complement strand
TAAGGAAGGGGCAGTGTTACGACAGCGGAAATCACGTGACTCTGGTAACACGTAATGAGTATCTAGAAGGTTCCTGAAGGCTCGAGTATTTGCCAGACGCCCTCTAGTGTGTATATATAAGATCGGCAAGAAGTGACGGCACAGATATTTGCAAACAGACAGAGACGGACAATTGAGTCAAGCGCGGTAGTGACCGTAGGTAAAGTGCGTGAATCGGTGTGAATTATAGCGTGTGTTCAAGTTAAAGTGACTGTGGAAATTAAGTGTATTGCAAAGTTGTATTGAGAAAGAATAAACTAGTTTTATTTAAGAAAGGACTTGTATCGCTAAAGTTTTATCCGAAAGAAATTATACGGGAAATTAACAAACGACCAGAGATGTAACAATATTATATATTATCACGTCAACATTTAAACTTCCTTCCTCACTTTCATGATTTAATTTTTCTTTTGTTCGTTTATTGTTAAACACAAAGCCACACAATGGGGGTGTCCGTGTTCTGCTTACTGCGGGTATTGAACCACCGGCAGGGGGCTTTACAATTTAAATAAGGAATAAAAATTCACTTATCAAATAATAAGAGAAGAATTAAAACCAGAAAATTCGAATTTTCGTTTATTTTCAGTATGCCAATAAATAATTAGTACTTCAAAGACATTACCTTCATGCGAATACTTTAAAAATCCTCCCAAAATAATCACCGTCAAATTCCGGGTGAACTGAAATGATTCCTCTCCTTCCATAAACGCCTCAACTTCTTTAGGTGTCTCTAATTTGACGGAACTTCCTTCTTTAAAGCTAGAAACGTACATGAAAATAGAGGTAAAAATGAATAAAAAACACTCGCTGCTACAAACAGATTACGGAATAACGTCTATCGCAGATAACATTTGTCATTCATAGAATTTATGAAACATTACAATGAAAATGTATATGCTTTCAGCTTCTAAAAATGTTTACATAAAAAGGTTTGATACATGTACTTTAGATGAGGTTTCTGCCAGATTTGACCTAATACGTCAAATAATAGTGATGTTCAAAAATTTAACTCGTTTAGTGAAAAATCTCACTAATACCGAGACTAAGACGCATAAAGTGATAGCCGTGGGAGGTGGCTGACACATTAAGTATGCAAATATAAGTATAAAACTAAATCTAAAAACTAAAGCGTTGTATAGTAAATATGAATTAGGTAAAGAGAAATACGTGCTTTCAACCGCATATCAACCATAGTTAGCTTGTGCTCTTATCTTTTAGGTACTTATCTATACGTCTTTTTGTCTGCCCTCTCGTTTATCTATCAAGCTATTAGAAAAATAATAATAATAAACAACTCCTACACCAGCAGTGTATTCTACAGAATGTCATAATAAATAAATAACTCCTACACCAGCTGTGAATTCAACAATGTGTTCTAATAAATAAACAACCCCTACATCAGCACTGAATGTTCTAATAAATAAACAACTCCTACACCAGCTATGAATTCAACAGTATGTTCTAATAAATAAACAACTCCAACACCAGCTATGAATTCAACAGTGTGTTCTAATAAATAAACAACTCCAACACCAGCAGTGTTTCAAAGAATAATGTGTTAAATAAACAACTCCTACATCAGCTGTGTATTCAACAATATGTTCTAATAAGTAAACAACTCCAACACCAGCAGTGTTTCACAGAATAATGTGTTAAATAAACAACTCCTACATCAGCAGTGTGTCCACTGGATGTTTTAATAAATAAACAACTCCAACACCAGCTATGAATTCAACAGTGTGTTCTAATAAATAAACAACACATACACCAGCAGTGTTCCACAGAATAATATGTTAAATAAACAACTCCTACACCAGCAGTGTTCCACAGAATAATATGTTAAATAAACAACTCCTACACCAGCAGTGTGTTCCACTGAATTTACTAATAAATAAACAACTCCTACACCAGCTGTGAATTCAACAATATGTTCTAATAAATAAACAACTACTACACCAGCTGTGAATTCAACAATATGTTCTAATAAATATACAACTCCTACACCAGCAGTGTTCCACAGAATGTTATTATAAATAAACAACTCCTACATTAGCAGTGTGTTCCACAGCATACTCTCATCAAACATTCCTTTATAAGTGATTGGCTGTTCTCCTCTCTCGTAGAGTCGAATCGTTGGGTATTGGGTGACGTTGTGATGCTGGCAAATATCCGTCCAATCAAAACAGTTTACCCTAGCAAGGAGGTTGGGTTCTCCCTCAAATCTAACAGCAAGACGAGTAAACATATGTAGAACAATCAGACTTTCTGGATCCCCTTGCAAAAGGAAAAGAGAGAACCATGAAAGTTAACTTTCTGAGCTTTGACATTATTCATACTGTAAAAATTTGATTCTGTCCATCATAAATTTAGAAAAGAGAAATAAAGATAAACACCTTCCTACCCAAACCTCTCTCAGGTGTCCGGATATAGACTTTTAGGTGCAAATTGATTTACAAACTTATTTGTGATATATATATGTATATACTTTTATCAATGTCTTACAATTATAGCATTTCTATAAAGTATTTAAAACACAATAATACATTGTTTAAAGCGCTAACTGGTGGCAAGTTAATAAGTTCCGACAGAATATGGAGTTATTTACAAAGTAGCGCATCGCACCGTCATATTTGTTGTTAAGTTTAATATTAATAGTGCACTGTGTGACGCATCTGACTGGTTATTTAAAATAATTTCAGGAATTCCTTCAGATCAAATAATGATTTGATTAAAATATTTACTTGCTGACTTTATAATCAAGCCAGAATGGGGATTCTGACTGTGAAATAATTCTAGAACAGAAAGCCAATGGTTGACAAATGTCAAAATAAACGTTAGTTGCTATAACAAACCGAATTAATTCATGTTTTTTCGTATTTATGTTAAGTTCTGAACAGATCATATTGCGGGTTTTCGTATTTAAACAATAAATGTGTCCTTGGTTAAATTAAAAACGAGTCACGAAAGCGTAAGCAAACAAGTAAACGAAAAATAGCTAAAATTTTGAATTTGCTGAATTCAAACACGTGTATTTAAGAATTTAAAGCCCCCCAGTGGCACAGCGGTATGCCTGCGGACTAGAAACCGGGTTTCGATACCCGTGGTGGGCAGAGCACAGATAGCTTAACTTCAAACAAACAAACAAAAATTTAACATTTCAGACTTTTTCTCAACTATATTTTAAAAGACCGTAACAACGGAATTCTAGTGTTTAGGATTGTAAAATAACTACTTAAAATAGTTGTCCTTTCACAGAGGCGTTAATTGTCTACGTAAGAACTTACAATCCACGTAAAATATCACCATAGCTACGGGAATATCTTCTAGTAGTTTGGGCATAGTTTTGTCGGTGAGGGCTCTGATGCTGGTGACGTTAGGACCGCCGATACGTCTGAGAGCTACAGCAACAGGATCGTCTTGGCTGAGCAGATCTATGGAGAAATAAGGAGGTTTTCAAACACCTTTTCAAATAGTTTAGAGGTTTCCAAACACCTTTTCAAATAGTTTTAGAGGTTTCCAAACACTTTTTCAAATAGTTTAGAGGTTTTCAAACACCTTTTCAAATAGTTTAGAGGTTTTCAAACACCTTTTCAAATAGTTTTAGAGGTTTCCAAACACCTTTTCAAATAGTTTAGAGGTTTCCAAACACCTTTTCAAATAGTTTAGAGGTTTTTAAATACCTTTTCAAATAGTTTAGAGGTTTTCAAACACCTTTTCAAATAGTTTTAGAGGTTTCCAAACACCTTTTCAAATAGTTTAGAGGTTTCCAAACACCTTTTCAAATAGTTTAGAGGTTTTTAAACACCTTTTCAAATAGTTTTAGAGGTTTTTAAACACTTTTTCAAATGGATTACTTTTAGAATAATAATGGATTGTTTCTTTCTGCAAATGTTATCAAACTAAAGTTTGATATTTGGGAAAGAATCACTTCCGACTGACAATGTAACACCAATCGCTGGCTAGTTATTCCTGAATAAGCTTTGTTTGTTAGTTTGTTAAATTTCGCCCAAAGTTACTCGAAGGCTATCTGCACTAGCCGCCCCTAATTTAGAAGCATCGAACTGCTTAATTAAAATAATTTCAGGAATTCCTCCAGATCCCATAATGATTTTATTAAAATATTTTCTTGCTGACTCTATAACCAGGCCAGAAGTAAGGTAGCTAGTTAACAGCACTCACCGCCAACTAATGGGCTACTCTAATCAAATATTGGTATTGACTGTCACATTATAACGCCCCCACGGCGTTATATAACACCCGAAAACCAACAGTTCCATTTTACCAAAAATACAGCATCGATGTATTCTATGCTATGCCTCCCTTTTCACCCCCCTCATGATGTCTCACAATCGGAATTAAAGATGCAAAAATTTGACGACCAGCATCTGCATAACTGTTCTATTGTTTGATGTTACCATATAGTTTAAAACCATTACTCAACAAAATTTGATGTTACCATATAGTTTAAAACCATTACTCAACAAAGTTTGATGTTACCATATAGTTTAAAACCATTACTCAACAAACTTTGATGTTACCATATAGTTTAAAACCATTACTCAACAAACTTTGATGTTACCATATAGTTTAAAACCATTACTCAACAAAGTTTGATGTTACCATATAGTTTAAAACCATTACTCAACAAAGTTTGATGTTACCATATAGTTTAAAATCATTATTCAACAAAGTTTGATGTTACCATGTAGTTTAAAACCATTACTGAACAAAGTTTGATGTTACCATATAGTTTAAACCATTGCTCAACAAAGTTTGATGTTACCATACAGTTTAAAACCATTACTCAACAAAGTTTGATGTCACCATGTAGTTTAAAACCATTACTCAACAAAGTTTGATGTTACCATACAGTTTAAAACCATTACTCAACAAAGTTTGATGTTACCATACAGTTTAAAACCATTATTCAACTAAGTTTGATGTCACCATATAGTTTAAAATCATTATTCAACAAAGTTTGATGTTACCATGTAGTTTAAAACCATTACTGAACAAAGTTTGATGTTACCATACAGTTTAAAATCATTACTCAATAAACGTTCTTTAGTTTTTGATAAAAGTTCCATTACAACATACTACTGTCAAACTTCTAAAATAGGCCCGGCATGGCCAGGTGGTTAGGGCGCTCGACTCGTAATCTGAGGGTCACGGGATCGAATCCCCTTCCCACCAAACATGCTCGCCCTTTCAGCCGTGAGGGCGTTATAATGTCACGGTCAATCCCACTATTCATTGGTAAAAGAGTAGCCCAAGAAGAGTTGGCGGTGGGTGGTGATGACTAGCTGCCTTCCCTCTAGTCTTACACTGCTAAATTAGGGAAGGGCTAGCGCAGATAGCCCTCGTGCAGCTTTGCGCGAAATTCAAAACAAACAAACTTCTAAAATAGAGCATTGTTGTTGATAAGAGGTATAAAGAACGTTTCTTAACAGGATATTATTAAATACTACTCAGTAACGTAACTACGTAGTCAGAGTCTACGAAAGTGGTCAATTTTTTTACTTTTTATTCTAGAAGTTATCAAAGATAGAAACAGTGCTACTACTTACAGCATTCTTCGTCGAGCGACTCTTCATCATACATCATGCTGCTCATCTTGTTCAAGACAACAGTGTAGTACTGCTGTAGTTGTTCTCGGATGAAATTAAAACTGTCTTGGAAACCACTGAACACAGCTACCCTTGTCTAGAAGGATAACAAAGTCACTGTCATATTTCTATCGTAAGGGATTTTATCTACAGATTGAGGCAGTCGTCTAATCTACAGACTGAGATAGTGGTTTTATTAATACTCAAGTAATTGATTGAGGAAGTTGTTTTATATATAGACTGAGATAGTGGTCTTATTAATAGATTGAGGCAGTCGTTTCATCTATAGATTAAAATAATGGTTTTATATATAGCTTGAGAAAATGGTTTTATCTGTAGATTAAGAGTGTTGGTTTATCATAACCACAAAACAAAAAATACTTACATCATCGGGTTGCAAAAACATGACGTCTGGAGGATAAATAACCTCATTCAGGCCTAAGCTCTTCAGATGATGCTTGTTAATCAAAGTTCTACAGTCAAATATGAAGAAAAAACTATTTGTAAAAAGTTTATATATTTTTGTTTTCAATAAGCTAGAAATTCTAATATATTTTATATGTAACATAAACCATGTTTCATGAGTACTACAATTCTTTCGGTATTATATGGTACGGTTTATTAATACAGAAGGTAGAAAAAGAGGCCTACCTATTCACTTACGTTACCTATATGCAAATAATACATATACTTAGTGCTTCATGGTAGAAGGTACTCAATTAAGGGGTCACATAAAGAGTTTACAGTGATCTGTCTACGATGTGTTCCTGTAAATACTACACAGGTTTCCTTTCAGTTGAGTCAGTTTTTTCTCTGGCTTGGTGGAGAGTTTTTTAGCTGCCCTGGACTGCTTTTCTTGATCTTTGTTCTAATGGTAGTTTGTTTGTTTTTGTACAAAAGAAAGGCCCAGACCATTATCCAGACCGCCAGATTAAGAACGAGATGGTGAATTTTGTATCTTTACCACTCCAAGCACTCAACAAAACTCAGAAAATGTCAGACTGCTAAGTTTGCTATTTCACCTGTAAGGACTGCCTTAGATGCTCTGAAGGAAAATATTCACTGCTAGACCAATATATATTAGTTCTTGCATATGTTGGACTGTCAGAAGGAAGACAAGATGGCTCATTTGAAAAATTAAATTACCATTACCATCATCCATTAATTATCATGATTAGTATTTAGGTAGTATGTAGCAATATTCAGAGTTTTCAGATGCAATGCAGATCTAGAGTTCTCTGTCAGAGTTTTCAACTGGCATCCAGACCCTACAGTTCTCTGTCAGAGTTTTCTCTGGTGTGATCAGTTTTCTATCTGCACAAACTATCTACATTCTCGTACAAATACAGCTAGTAGAAGCACTTCGGCAGGTTGGCTGAAGTGTGTGATACTTACTGATATTATCTGGTCATTACGTCATGCAAGGTCCAAAGAGTCACCTACATGATAGACCTTTGGACAGATAGCCACATCACAGTTTGGACACCGTGCCCGCAGGTGCTATAATGGTGACACAGGACACCATCGCGATTCTGATCTTAAATGTATTAAAAAAAGCACACATCATCTTACAATACAGACAACTGTTCTGAAGCTAGGTCTGGGTCTTTTACTCTCTACTATAAACGCTTCTATGTTGTGAGATATGTGTTCATTCACTAATAAAATTTCACTGGACTATGCCATACTAGAGATTCACATGACTATGCCAGACTAGGGATCAGAATGCTGTTGAACACACTCTGTTCTTCTCAACAACTTATCCATTTGATCCTTAAACTTGATCTGTTAGATTGCTCTGTCCTCCATCAAGTGAAACTGTTGGCACAGCTCTAACACCAAGGTGTTTCAGCAGCAAAGTTGGTCATCATCCAAAACCTCTACATCATCAATCAGTGGATCATTCAGGCTCAGTATCACATAGTGTGATTTTTATTTCTGCATCCAAAAGTTCAAGACAGCAGCTTACTGAAATCATTGCTCGAAATGATCCACATCCTCTTTTGCCTTACCTCTAAAGGATGAAGAACCAGTTTATTTCACCAAACCAACTCCTATTAGAGGTAGAAAGACCAGATGCCTAGCTGAACTTCAGTGATGTACAGACATTCTAATATTCTAAGTTTTTGCTCAAACCCTGGCAATTCTGGGCTGTCTGTACTCACAAAAGAAGTTGTAGTGGGACCAGTGGTCATCCAAATATTAGCGAGGAGTTGGCTTTGACCAATGGAAACCATACATATGCTTAATTTCATCTTGAAGTATTATCATCTTGTTCACTCAGTACTGGATGCTGATAACAAATTACCCCATAGACCTCACCATAAATATTCAGCACATCCAGATTTGGATATTCCTCAGTAGTCAGTCATCATTATCGATAATCTGAGAAAACAAAGGTCACATTTTGGCTATCTCAGTTGAAAGCCAGATAGTAATGTTTTTGAATGGCTTGTCAGAATACCAGAATTCATATGCAATAGGATCTTCCCAGTGTATTTTAAGACTAACAACCTTGTTGTGACTCCAGCTTCTCTTCTTCCTAGCCATACGTTCTCATATGACACAAAGATATTACACTAGTAACATATGATCGAAAGCAGGAAACTTCCAAGAGACAGAAAAACTAAAAAAAAAAAAGTGAAACAGAGAAACAGGCTAATTTGTGATACTGAACTACAAATAAATGGACGCTTCTCAAAGGTTAACTTTTGGCTGGAAGAAAGACGCGTGAAAAAAAAGTTGTTCTTGTTACTTTGGCCACTATAAAACTGAACTTCTCAACTTTACAATTTTGACCTAAAAAATTAATGTATCCTCTACAAGTTTACAATATACGACCATTGAGTAATCAACTTCGCAAGACCACCTTAAGAAATCACAAAACCAACAGACCAATGAGAAAGCAGAGACTTTATGGATTGGTAAACCTGAAAAAGAGGTATTTGGTTAATTGCATCAGATACTTGTGTAAAGCTACACAAGGACTATATACACTAGCAATCTATAAATTTGAACTGATAAAACAGAAGGTAGCATTTAGTCAATGGCACCCACCGCTAACCCTTGGACCACCCTAATCGAATAGTGGGAATAAATCGTCACTCTTATAACGCAGTCGCGGTCCCAAATTGCAGCTCATTTTATTTTTTGACGAAAAGTGGATGCAGGTCATAAACTTTCGGATTCACAAAAACTGGATGCAAACCATGGACATTCGGACTCACAAAAACTGGATGCAAACCATGAACTTTCGGATTGACAAAAACTGGATGCAAACCATGGATTTTCGGACTCACAAAAACTGGATGCAAACCATGGACTTTCGGATTGACAAAAACTGGATGCAAACCATGGATTTTCGGACTCACAAAAACTGGATGCAAACCATG
>NW_013672014.1:2893-11789 GCF_000517525.1 Limulus polyphemus | reverse complement strand
TGTACATTTGCTGTTATATTAAAGTTTTTCTTCATTACCCATTCAAGCCGTCTCCAGCCATTATAAGACAATTGTAAGTTTCACAAATAAATCATTTATTCACAACCATGGTTTCATCTTATACAAAAGATTGAAAACGAAACAGTGCTTAGCAACTCAACACCTTTGGTTCAGTAACAAATGTGTGATATGCAATCTCACCTCGAAATACATCTTTTGAAAAAAATATACTGTATCTGAAGAAGCCTTGACTGGCGAAACCTTTGTCGCGAGTAAAAGATATATTTGTGAAACATACAATTGTCTTGTTTTTCCTCAATTCTGTAATGAAAGACATCCTTGTGAAATAGCTGCCACAATTCCTATCGGTGATGATGATTGCATTCCTGATGCAAAAAGTTACCATTGGCAGAAAGTTGGTCTCAAAAAGACTTATCCGCTGGTCCATAATATTAATTTGCTGTTTATGTTTCTTCCTTATTTTGTGATAATACGAAACATTTTGACTTTCCTTTTCTTGTTGTATCTCTGAAAAGTCAAAAACGACTATCTGAGACTTGTGAAAAATATAGTGATTTTATAAAAGACTAGCAGCGTTGCCGTGTTTTCGAAAAAGAAAAAACTACTCTCTCTGTTTCCCCCGTTCCATATTTTGATAGGTAAAAATATTTTGTTAATTTATGAAAAAAACTTAGCTTTGATTTTTGAAAATAAACTACGAACCTGTTTTAAATTAGGGCCTCCTTATGAATGATATTTTTTTTCATTTTTCTTCACCTGCAAGGATAAATATGCCCTTATGGAGAATATTTAGACTATCTTTTACATGTATGAGCACCTGTTCTGGTGAACAGGATAAGCCTAGCTCTATTCCCCCATCCCCAGTCACCCCTCCTCAAATATTAAAATTTCAAATTTAAATATATTTGTAATATTGTGTTCAATTTGCTTTAATGGAAATTTAATATATATTATGAATGTGATACCGTATTCACATTATAACATTGATGTATGAAATATACTACAAACAAAATGCAATATTGTACTTTATAATGTATCAAAAGAGAAAAAAAAATCCATTTCCAGGTGTCAAACCACCCGTAGAAAAAAAAATTAGAACAAAATACATTGATGACTTGACTTTAATCTCATTTTACACAATAAGTATTATAATTTAAGACTTACTCTTTTCACGCAGTCTATTTTATGGCAGATGGCATAATTTTATTTTATATGCTAGGCCTACTGTTTGCTTTTTCACACACGGCACTCTAAATTTGCATACATTTCTTTTGTGTGTGAGGTTAATTATCTATAACTAAACAGACCTATAATGCTATATTCTAAATTAACTGTTAACCAAAACTTATCAAAAAATGTCAAGTCTGCGTAGAATTTATTCGTGTAATATATATGTTAACGATAAAATTACCGGTTCGCCTAGCAGACGATAGTCGCGTATGACAACGAAAAATTTTCGTTTTACGCACCTTCACGTGAGGGAAGTGTGACCTGCGCTGTATACGCGGCGGACAAACAAACAAGCAAGCAAACAGAGAGATTTTAAGTCTTATATATAGATTTTAATCCCTTCTCGTTTAACTTGAGAGAAGTGTCTTCATCAGTGACATTACTTTATTTGTGTGTGTGACTAGCAGAAAGTTACGAGTGGCAATTTCTATCCATGTCTACTGAATAATTTAGAAAAAAAATTTAGTTGCATCAAAGCTACAGATTCATCAAAACACACACACACACATATATATATATATATATATAAGTTCACACTGTTGAGTAAAAAGTAAACAAAACATCATACACAAAATATACAGTTCATCAGTATAAAAAGCCTAGTCTTTTTGTTTTTTATTTGCTCTTGTCAAAGGTTACTTGTGAGGAATGGAAATATTTGAAACCTGCCTAACTCAGTGACAAGTCGTGCATTCGAATGATAGGTTGGGCATTGATATTCATCTTTAGTTTTTGTCTGTGTTTCTTTTGACCGTGTTTAATATTGTTATAAATTGCATTAATTTTCCTAACTTTATTGTGTCTTTCCTTCGTTTTACACAAAGGAGATAAATTTGGCAATTACTTACAATTTCCAGAAGATGGAACAAAATAGAATATTCTATTTCTCATTTACGTCGTTTAGTTATAATTTTGTTTGTTTCAGAATTATCGCACAAAGCTACACAAGAGTTTTCTGGGCAAAGCCTTCCCTAGTTTTGAACCGATAGACAAAAGGGAAGGTAGCAACCACTGTAAGTGTTTGATTTACCCTTATCTTACCAGATAGTGGGATTTCACTGTAATTCTTACAGTGTACCCAGGGTCCCACCCGCGAATCTTGGGTTTCAAATATTATATTTACATCCCTCTAATTCGAACTCAATAAATAACTAATTAAACGGTGTGCCGATAAAAATATATAAAAACGTCTACCGTTAATCGTAATTTTATCACTTTCGTTAAGCCTTAAAGAGATTTAATGCTACTGTGTCAATGTAAGGGAACTGACGGATTGAAGAGCAGTTGTGATATTTTAGTTGCTCTATTGTTTCGTATCTGCTTGTTTGATAATTTCCCGTAAAAATTATTTGTATTGCAAAGTTGTATCGAGAAAGAATAAACTAGTTTTAATTAAGAAAGGACTTGTATCGCTGAAGTTTCTCGGAGACTATCACAACATTTACTATTTATTACTGAATTATACCAGTCAATCTACAACATTTACTATTTATTACTGAATTATACCAGTCAATCCATCACAACATTTACTATTTATTACTGAATTATACCAGTCAATCTATCACAACATTTACTATTTATTACTGAATTATACCAGTCAATCCATCACAACGTTTACTATTTATTACTGAACTATACCGGATTCGGGGAATTACAATCCTCTTCAGTAACTTCGCATGTTCTTTACATACTATATAAATATAGGTTACCTGTCGTGAGTAAATAACAATTTAAAACACCATAAATTAATGTATATTACTCTGGTGCGGAATCCTTTAAGATGAAATTACAGTAGCATGGCCATCCTCGTTACCAACCATGCTCGTTCAATACGGTTACCGCCTGGGCCAGCCACCCGAATGTAAAAATTCTTGGTTTACAAAAATACAGTTTGTTTGTTTTTGAATTTCGCGCAAAGCTATACGAGGGCTATCTGCGCTAGCCGTCCCTAATTTAGCAGTGTAAGACTAGAGGGGAGGCAGCTAGTCATCACCACCCACCGCCAACTCTTGGGCTACTCTTTTACCAACGAATAGTGGGAATGACCGTCACTTTATAACGCCCCCACGGCTGAAAGGGCGAGCATGTTTGGTGTGACGGGGATTCGAACCCGCGACCCTCGGATTGCGACTCGAGCGCCCTAACCACCTGGCCATGCTGGGCCTACAAAAATACAGACCGACTCCAAAATAGTTGAAAAGAAATATAACCACTGTTAATATGGCGTTTAACTATGAAGCCATATTTGTTTGTTGTTATGAGTTGTAAGCCCACTGAACCACCAGGGGGAGGCTGTGAAGCAATACTTAACTATCTGTATGGGTGTTAACTATAGGTGATACAAGTCTAGTAAAGATAGAATTTATGTCATATCTGATAATCGTCTGACTTAGTGGAAAACTGATTGTAATGTTTATTAATTGTTGTTATATGACTATTAATTATATATATATAATAGTTTACTTTTATTCTAGGGCATACGACAAATTAGGCTTAGAATATAAGTATAATTAGTTTTGTCGTATGTATATTACTGACTTGTATCTGACTATTAAATGGTTTATTTTTTTCCTCAAACTAACGTTATGCCTCATCCAAAGATGAAGGATACTGTTACGACAGCGGAAGTCACGCGACGCTGGAAGCATGCGCGCTGGAGTTTCTAGAAAGATCATGACTGTTCCTGACAACTCTAGTCTTTTTCCAGGCGCCCTCTATTTTTGTATATAAGCCTGGCAAATAGAGCACTAAATAAAGACTGCAGATAGATAGATATAGATATAGAGTCAAGCGAGCAGTAGGCACCGTAAGTAAAGTGCGTGAATTATAGTGTGTGTGTTTATAAAAGTAGTTAACTTTAAAGTGACTGTGGAAAATAATCACAACATTTACTATTTATTACTGAATTATACCAGTCAATCTACAACATTTACTATTTATTACTGAATTATACCAGTCAATCCATCACAACATTTACTATTTATTACTGAATTATACCAGTCAATCTATCACAACATTTACTATTTATTAATGAATTATACCAGTCAATATTTCTGGTTCTCCAAAGTAAAATGTATTCAGTTGACGACTATTTCTGGTCCTTTTACACTACCTACCTGTCAATAATACATATTTCTGGTTCTCCAAAGTAAAATGTATTCAGTTGACGACTATTTCTGGTCATTTTACACTACCAACTTGTCAATAGTACATATTTCTAGTTCTCTGGTCCTTTTACACTACCTACCTGTCAATAATACATATTTCTAGTTCTCCAGGGTAAAATGTATTCAGTTGACAGCTATTTCTGGTCTTTTTACACTACCTACCTGTCAATAATACATATTCCTAATGCTCCACGGTAAAAAGTATTCAGCTGATTCGCTATGTTGATGACTTGTTCCTTTGCATTCTTGTCATATGTTAGAAAAACCTTTGGTAGTTCTAGATTATCGTATTCTGTGCAAATTCTATCTGAGGAAGGTTTGACCTCAACCTGCAAAGAGCAACAACAATATATATAAATGTGAAATACTAGAGTAAAAAAATAATTTTATACGAAATACCCAAAGATACTGAACTAGCTGACTGACTTACCCATGGTTCCATATCAACAGCTTGCAGAAAGACATTGACCCAAATATACTGAACTAGCTGACTGACTTACCCATGGTTCCATATCAACAGCTTGCAGAAAGACATTGACGCTGGTAAGGTCTATTCTCATCCAATGGACAGCTTGTAAACAGGAGTGTCCAGACTGGGGTTCTACGTTGCTACATTGTAGTGCCCATAACCTCGGTTCCTTTTCTGTTTTTCCATGATTTTCCCCATCATTTTGGAGATCTGGTTCTCTAAATCATGATAAACCATGAATGTTTTAAAGTTACCATATATAAAATCTGAGAACCTTAATTCATTCTCAAGTTTAAATGTATCGTGACAGAAAAAGTTCTGAAAAATAAATACTATGATATAAGGATCGGTTATAACTAAGAAAAAAAAGTTATAAATGATATCAAAGTAATTTTTCTAAAACACATTTATAAGCATAATATAATCTCTCACGTGTTAAAACACCCTCTAGTTTTATATATTGTTACGACAGCGGAAGTCACGTGACCCTAGTAACACGTCATGAACTTCTAGAAAAAATCCTGCCCCTTCGTGAAGCCTCGAGTGTTTACTAGATGTACGGTATTGTTGTATATATAAGACTGCCAAGAAGTGACGACAACAATATAATTGATTTGCAGACAGAGATAGAGACGGACAGCTGGGTCGAGCGCGTGAGTCGTTCGTTGTGAATTATATCGTTTGTTATAGCGTGACTGTGGAAATTAAGTGAATTTCAAAGTTGTATTGAGAAAGAATAAACTAGATTTATTTAAGAAAGGACTTGTGTCGCTAAACTTTCATCGGAAAGAAATTATACGGGAAATTAACTAACGACCAGAGACGTAAAAATATATTTCATGCATAGATTGAATGTAAGAAACAAAGGCATAAGGCGAGATTGTAACTTTTCTCTATCTTTAGTCGATATTTCTGGTTCTAGCTAATAATACCAATAAAATGTTTCAGGTATCACTGCTTCCATTAATTTTATATGCAACGTAGATTACCTTAAATAGTATACAGACTCTAATTTTGTAGGGAGTTTATAACTTTATCCAGTAGCCTTTTTCACGTTAATTCAATAGTTTAAAAAATAAAAAATGGCTATCCATGAATTTAAGTTATATTGTTAAAAATGTAAAAGCGAAAACTATAAAACATAAGTACAATCTAAGGTGCGTGATTGTTGGAAAGTGTAAAACGTAAGTATAAGTATGATCTAAGTGCAGGATCGTTGGAAACTGTAAAACGTAAGTACTACCTAAGTGCATGGCCGTTGGAATCTGTAAAACGTAAGTACGATCTAAGGTACATGAGTGTTGGAAAGCGTAAAATGTAAGCATGATCTAAGTGCAGGACTGTTGGAAACTCTAAAAAGTAAGCACGATCCAAGGTACATGATTGTTGGAAAGTGTGAAACGTAAGTATGAGTATAATCTAAGTGCATGACCGTTGGAAACTTTAAAACGTAAATACAATTTAAGGTATATGAATGTTGGAAAGTGTAAAACGTAAGTACGACCTAAGTGCATGGCCGTTGGAATCTGTAAAACGTAAGTACGATCTAAGGTACATGGTTGTTGGAAAGTGTAAAAAGTAAGTATAAGTATGATCTAAGTGCATGATCGTTGGAAACTGTAAAACGTAAGTACGATCTAAGTGCATGGCCAATGGAAAGTGTAAAACGTAAGAATAAGTATGATCTAAGTGCATGACCATTGGAAACTGTAAAACATAAGTAGGATTGGAGAAATAATTCAAGACGAGTGGGTATTCAAGGCGTTGATGAATTTGAACTTACGATAATCCTACGGTTGAGTCATGGTCTGTTGTTAAAGCACAAAGATACTTGTCCGAAATCCTCATGGCTGTCTCCATGAACACTCTGTGTTCTAAAACACAGAAAAGAGCATGCTGCTAGTTATCTATACAGTTACAAAAACACTGTGTTCTGAGAGATAGACAAAACCATGGGCGTCTGCGGAGGGGGGGGGTGTCTTGCCACTCCCCCTAGAAAATGAGAAACATAATTATTTCTTTATTCATCCAGCATATATATATATGTGCATTTTTTTATTCATTTCACAATTTCACACTACTTCCCCCCCCCCTGGAAAAATTTCTGCGGACGCCCATGGACAAAACTTGTTAATCACCTATATAGTGTCCCAAAACTATTGATTTTTGGTATATTGCAAAATTAAAAAATAAATAAATAAATACAATAAAATGTACACTTAATCTTTATATCCAATCTCATTTTTTATTTATTACTAAAGTAGATGATTAGATGCATAAACTCGGCAACACTGAAGTTAAACTTAAAATCAATGTGTAAAACTGCCAAATACGAACATAAAGTGATATGAGAACTTTATATCAAAACGATTTTAGGGCTTTAACACGTCGTTATATTCCGTGTCGCCACCTTCGATGATACTCTATTTGACAACCATGCATTTTGATAATATACTTGCAGCATAGATTCCATTGCAAAAGACTCCGTAGTAAGGCTGTCATGTTCGAAGTATAACCTTCCTCCTACATGCTTTCCATAATCCATCTAGCATGCGAGAACGATAGTTTTCCATCGCTCATTTCAATAATCCAATCGCACAAAAATCCATAGATGCTGCATCTGGCGACTCGACAAGTATTTCTCAGTATGGAATAGCACGAATACCCAGTTTATTCTCCAGCTGACTGAGGTATGCGACGATTGTACGAATATATATTGCAAAAGCAACTCGTGCACACGTGGCTAGTGTCACTTTTCTATACAGAGATTCTTTTTGATTATGTTGGGTACTGTTTGCTTGGGACACGTGAACAGCTTTTACCTTTGATCTTTGTGTTTGTGGATACTCTTTACTTATCATGGCTGGGGTCCAACTTCTTGCAGATCTCTTTCTGGATAGCCCCGATTTCCCAAGATGATTGATATGGTTTTGTTTTCCAATACCATTAAGCACAAGAGATGTCCCCTTCTTGAAAATTTTTAATCCCGAACTGAACACACCTTTATGATTTGGGTGTATGAAGGAAAGTGCTTTTGCATACCATTCCCCAAAACGATGAATTTTTGTTGGCATCACACTACCTACGAACACCAAACAACGTCAAAATGTAGTTCTGATACATTCCGTTCCACCGCAATTTTACGTGACTTGCTGATTCGCCTATTCAAGTTCGTTTTAATATACCGTAGTCAACCCTCTGTATCATTATTATATTACACATAATCTGCAAAGATTATACTTGCCCAAATCGACATGGAATAATTTTTTTGTTTTGTGATTCTAAACTAATATCTCATTCTAAACAGGGAACATCATGTTTATTTCCAATTTACTTATCTCAGACGTACTACTGTACTGATGTAGTTTAACCTGTTCTCTGATTAGTACTTTTAGCTCTGCTATATCCGATAAATGCTTCATTTTCTAACTGAATTCAGAATAGGCTTACCATAAGATCCTAACTCTTTGAGAAACAGGAAAAGGATATTACATCTTCCTTTACACTTGTCTTCCAAATCCTGCCGTTCTGCGGCACTCTTCAAAATTGGGATTTTATCGATCATTGCAATACTAGAGAGACAGAAGAAGATACGTCCTGTGGACCTTAATACCACCTATATCATGTAAGATACACACTATTATTCATGATTACTACATATATCTTGTAAGATAAGCATTACTATTTGAAGTTTACTCCTTATTCTTGTAAGATAAATACTGTTATTCAAGACATGATCCTTATTATTGTAAGATAAGCACTATTAATCAAGACCTGTTCCTTATTATTGAAAGATAAGCACTATTAATCAAGACCTGTTTTTTATTATTATAAAATAAACTTTACTATTCGAAGTTTGCTCGTTATTCTTGTAAGATAAATACTGTTATTCAAGACCCGATCCTTATTATTGTAAAATAAACATTATTAATCAAGACTTGTTCCTTATTCTTGTAAGATAAACATGTATTATTGACAGGTAGGTAGTATAAAAGGACCAGAAATAGTC
>NW_013672014.1:0-1961 GCF_000517525.1 Limulus polyphemus | reverse complement strand
GGGGATTCGAACCTGCGACCCTCAGATTACGAGTCGAGCGCCCTAACCACCTCGCCATGCCGGGCCGGACGCACTGTCCTTGATGTGATGAAATTCTACATGCTTTTGTAAGATAACCAACCATTATAGCGCAAATAGAACACTGGGTTGTAGGTTCTTTATCTTAACAATGTACGTAAAGACCTGCAGCGCATCAGCTATTCGGCAACTCAACCATCTTAGTTTTAGCCCTTAACGAATCTTGAATATACATGAAAGAAGATTCAATTAGCGATCTTGTAAGATGAACGTCACTTGCACTTCTGTGGTAATATTATGACACTAACTACATAGAATGGTTTATTCTAATCCCTAATGTGGCTGATAAACTATGCAGTGTGCATGTCTTTGTTGTACGTACGACTTCTAAAACATCTTATGGAGTTTTCAAATGTATATAATGTAAGTTTGTTTGTTGTTAATCACAAAGCTATACAATGGGCTATCTGTGCTGTGCCCACCACGGTTATCGAAACCAAATGTATAGCGTTATAAGCCTTCAGATTTACGCTGAGCCACTCGGGGAGGGACTATAATGTAAGAAAATTATTACCTAGTAATTAAATTATTTATTGTGGACAACGAGCAGTGGATATTTTCTAGGTGATTATATTCCTAAACTTTTATCACATTGATTTATAACCACAAGTAGACTAACAACATACTGACGTGACTTACTGTAAAACACTCGCAATAATTCCATGACGATCCTGCAGAGTATCCATTGGGAGTGAAATCTTTTTTCCTGCTCTGGAAATAACAAGACAACACAAAACAGGCTACAGTAAACTAGAGGTCACAAAATGGCATAATTCCCAAACAAAGAAAGAACACGACGTTTCACCGAGTTAGCTTAGCGTTTTCAAGTTTGAAGAGAAAATAGTTTATGACGAACACAAATATGCTGCCGAGATTTAGTCAAAAATAATCTTATATACAAAAAAAAAAGAAGGAGAAGAACAAATGAATGTTTTTTTTTTCCTTATCACGCCCTATCTAAAATACTCGAAACCACTCAAACAAACTTTGAATATTTGTATTTTTAAAAGATCGAAGTTATGGGTTGTTCTATAGCACCTTTCTTGGTTAACATTTTTTTGATCAACTTAGAAAGAGGGCGCTCACAACGTCACTTCCCGCACCCACTTTCTGGCCACGTTACGTTGACGACACCCTTCATCGGCTTTTCTGATCCAAGTTTTGTGCATCCTTTTCGTGGCTTCCTCAATGACCTTTTACCTTTCAATATATCACCAAAGAGGTTGAAAAGAATAACTCTTCTTTTTTACTGTCTTAGTATCCAAAGGTCATAAGTTCACACTCTAATATATATGTGTTAGTCATAAGATCACACTCTAATATATGTGTTAGTTGTAAGTTCACACTCTAATATATATGTGTTAGTCATAAGATCACACTCTAATATATGTGTTAGTCGTAAGTTCACACTCTAATATATATGTGTTAGTCATAAGATCACATTCTAATATATGTGTTAATCGTAAGTTCACACTCTAATATATGTGTTAGTCATAAGATCACACTCTAATATATGTGTTAGTCATAAGATCACACTCTAATATATGTGTTAGTCATAAGATCACACTCTAATATATGCGTGTTATTGATAAATTATTTTACATTTCAAAACGCTGCGTTTTGTTTTAATTTATCAAAATTTTGAGAATATTATATCATTTTTTGATTTCCGGTTTTAAGTAAATTTCAAGATACACGAGTACAATACACAGACTACAATAAAGACAAAAATTAAGTCCAAAAATTATATTCGTTTAAAATCATCATATAAGAATAGCTGGCACTATAAGTTAAAGAAATTTTAAAAAATTATAAGTTGATTGCAATCGTTTTTGGTACTTTGAAAAATAGGTATATTGTGTAAGATTTGGTCACAGACCTAC
>NW_013672013.1:47574-49848 GCF_000517525.1 Limulus polyphemus | reverse complement strand
CTAACCAATGTATTTATTTAGTGTTACTTTCATTTGGTATAGTATACCTTACTTAGGAAACAATTTTACATTATTGGTTAGTGAAAGTAACACTAAATAAATGGTATAGTATATCTTACTTAGGAAACAAACTATCCAATAATGTTAATGAAAGTAACAATAAATAAATGTTATAGTATACCTTACTTAGGAAACAATCTAACCAATAATGTAAATGAAACTAACAATAAATAAATGGTATAGTATACCTTACTTAGGAAACAATCTAACCAATAATGTAAATGAAAGTAACAATAAATAAATGGTATAGTATACCTTACTTGGGAAACAAACTAACCAATAATGTTAATGAAACTAACAAGAAATATATGGTATAGTATACCTTACTTAGGAAACAATCTAACCAATAATGTTAATGAAAGTAACAATTTCTAACCATATTGTTTAAAATCAGATATGAAGTAAATTGTCATACATGTTCTGTTTATCTATTTTCTTATACACTGTAAAGCATCTAAAACCCTAAACATTGTTATCTACTTAAAGTAGTACCAGTCTTTAATTTGTCAAATGCAGTGTTATAAAACTAATTATAAAATAAAGCAAGAAACAAAAGCTTCAAATAATAGTTAAGAAAAATTTAAACCAGATATAGCTTCGAATTGAACAGCAAACTCTTATATGAGTAACCATGATGCATTCTGAATCCAGTGAAGCCAAAAAAAACATTTAAGAGGCCATTTGTACATTTTACAGTTGAAACAGGTTTTAGCTTGTCATGCTGGTGTTTTATTATCCGGTATCTTCCAGACCAGGACAGAACTGAATAAGAGAAAATTACAGTTGCAAAAGCATTTCCCTTCTGATATTGTGCAGGAAAAATTTTGACACCTTGTTAATTTTCAAAAATACAATATTTCTACATCATCTACAACAATAACAATTTTAAACAAAAATATTGAAAAAAAAATGTAACTTTAGGAAGTAGAAAATATTTACAAATAGAGCAAACACAACATGAATCACAGTGCAGGTGGCAAGAAAGAACATAAACAAAGCTACAGCAGTGCCAATACATCAGTTAATTAGAGTCAAAAACTTTAAAGAAGCTTCAAGAGCATTCAGAGATATTCTGGATAGAATTCTAATGAATGCTGGTTTCTACATTGAGTGTAAATTTTAGTAAAGTATTTGTAGTTTATGTTATACCAATTAGAATAGGATAAAGTAGTAGCTAATAACCCATATTTTAATAAGTTTTAATTTCCTAACCCTACAAGGCAATATTTACAAAAACCCTCAATTTCCCCTAGTGTGACACAAGTGACATATTTTCTCTAGGTATTTTATCTTCTCTATTTTATCCACCACCCCTTCAAAAAGTACAAAATTAAATGTTAAATTACTCTCAAATGAACCATAATTTTTATAGTCTTGAAATTTGTTTAGTTACAGAGCTATTGATTAGAAAATCAGACCCCTCCTGCCACACCCATTTGTTACATTTAATTATACGTTATGTATAACCAATAGAAAGTCAACGTTTTCATCTATCAAATGACATATCATATAACGTTGTGTTTTGAACAGATAAATAGTAAATTTCACTTGGAGAGTTTGGGGAAGTTGTCTAATTTTTGCATGTTATTAGTCTTTGTTCTTTGGTGCATTATTTAATTAAATAAAAATTATTTAGTGCGTTACTAAAGCTTACGTATCCTTGACTGGTTAAGTATTTTATTTCATATTTTTCATGTTTATTCTTTATTTATTATTATAAAAGTAACAAATATGTAAAAATAGGGATCTCTTTAGGTTAATTAAAAGTAGATTAGGTAAAAGAAATAATAATATAAAGTTTTCACGAGGCACGCATGTGAGCATCAACGTAGGTAATATAATATGATAGTGTAACGTGAGCTGCACATACCCCAAGTGATTTACAACTTATAATGTCATGGATAGTAGTTAGACGAGGTTCAACGGGCAATAAAACAATAGAATATAATTATATATAGGCGTATACTGTTATAAGCCTAAAGCTACTTAGGATAAACGAATGCAGTTTCATATTACAAAATGAAGTCTTTTTTAGAAAAATAAAAAGGGTAATTTAGATTTTTTGCTGGTCACGAGGTCGGACAAATTGAGTGATCCTGTTTTGAGATAGGGTAAAGAAAACAACAGATGAAATATAAAGTTTTACTGGAAATAAACATTTGAAATGTATTTAGGAGGTTTTAAGGAATACACAAAGGAAATTTGAGATTTTTG
>NW_013672013.1:45270-47071 GCF_000517525.1 Limulus polyphemus | reverse complement strand
AAAACAAATACGCAATATATTAATGGACAAATCTTTATTTTATTTTATTAAAAATACTTCACTAAAAAATATGATATTTTGTATGTGAAAGACATATTATGTTAACTGAAAGACTGATAAATTCCGTGAAGATATACACAGTATACTGAAAGTTAGAAATATTAAATCTATAAAGACTTTAAACAAGTACAACGAGGTCACATGGTCGGTCAAATTGACCGACCCCATGTTGAGATAGTTAAAGTGAGGGCTAATAATGCTCAAAATTGGATTTTGATTTTTTAATTTTAAAAAATTAATTGTAATTAATGCACAGATGACCAATTTTGTTGCTTTATGCTAAACAAGAAACTTATAATTCATTGTATAATAACAAGTAACATTTTAAAAAAGTATTAGTTCTTGGGCCCAATAAAACATAAATTTGTTTACTGGGACAGAATTTCTATACATATTAAAAGACAATAGTATGAAACTTAAACACATGGACATCTGATTTGATTATTTTGCCCCATAGTAGAATATTGGTAAGTCTGCAGAATTATAAGTCTCAGTAACCAGTGGTAGGCACAACACACATAATCCACTGTGTAGCTTTGCACTTAACTACAAAGAAACTGAATATTTTATCTTTTTTTGAATATACTTCTGCTAAAAAAAAAAAAAGCTTTTTTGTGTCCATCTTACTAGTATATTTCATGAGTCTCATCACTTAAATTGATCTTAATTTGTACCATGTTTGAACACTTCTGATTTAGTTGTGATGTTTCCAAGAGCTGTATCAGAAGTAACATCAAGTATACTTTTTGTGGGCTCACTGGACTTTGTGTTTTTGATTCTTGATGACTAGTGGAGTCTAAATGTCTTATAGATACTTTTTAAAATAATTACGGAGACTTGTTTCACTGTATACTTTTATAATATTATTATTTATAATTGAATCTTCTTTAAAACTTGTAGTTTTAGAAGTAAACACTTTACTTTTCTAAGGAGTTTTTCTGGTATTACACACAAGTTTTTAATTTTTATATTTTATATATTTTTTTTTTCTCAGATGTGTTTAAGGAACAAAGATCACTTCTTGAAATTGGGAGATGTTGCCTCAGCTTCGAAGTATGTTGAAATATTTTGTTTGGAGTATATGCTCAGTTTTAATTCTGAAATAGATTTACGTATGGTGTTCCTACTTTGTAAAACACCTCTTTAAATCTTTTGTAATCATATTTTATATCTTATTCTTTTTAAAATAGTTTTTACTAGCAAGCCTGATAAAATATATCTAAAACTGATGTTGATTCAGTAACATGTTATAAAAGAAAATTTCCATTAAATCAGGACTGTTCAGAATTGTAATTGACACTTTTACACTGGAAGTTTAGAGGTATTCAAGCCGGTTGAGTGTCAAACCTGATAAAGATTAATCTTTCCAGTTGGCATCATTTTCTAAATCAAACACATACATAGCTTTAGTGAAGAGGATTGCAGTAAAATCAGTTTCACACTTAAAATAGTCTTTATTGGCTTGTTTGTAGTGATGCCCATTTTCCAGGTTATTTGTTATGTCCTACAGAAGAAGAAAGAATAACCCACATCTCTGTTCCAAGCTTTATGCAGTCCAAAACTGTAGAGGCCTGGCATGGGCAGTTGTGGTTACTGCGCTCGACTCGCAATCTGCATGTCTCGGGTTCGAATCCCCGACACACCAAACATGCTCGCCCTTTCAGCCGTGGGGGGTGTTATAGTGTGAAAGTCAATCCCACTATTCGTTGGTAAAAGAGTAGCCCAAGAGTTGGCGGTGGGT
>NW_013672013.1:12783-44270 GCF_000517525.1 Limulus polyphemus | reverse complement strand
TCGTGTAGCTTTGCGTGAAATTCATAACAAACAAACTAAAACTGTAGAGTTGGGTTTTAGTACACAAACAAATACAGAACTATCAGTCACTTTTAAAATAATAACCCACATCTGTATTCCAAGCTCTGTGTTGTGAGAAACTGTAAACAAACAAATCTAAAACTATCATCCTTTACTGCACAAACAAATCTAAAACTATCATCCTTTACTGCACAATCAATTCTAAAACTATCATCCTTTACTGCACAAACAAATCTAAAACTATCATCCTTTACTGCACAATCAATTCTAAAACTATCATCCTTTACTGTATAAACAAATCTAAAACTATCATCCTTTACAGCACAATCAATTCTAAAACTATCATTCTTTACTGCACAATCAATTCTAAAACTATCATCCTTTACTGTATAAACAAATCTAAAACTATCATTCTTTACTGTACAATATTTTCAAAAACTATCATCCTTTACTGCACAATCAATTCTAAAACTATCATCATTTATTGCACAAACAAATCTAAAACTAGCATTCTTTACTGTATAAACAAATCTAAAACTATCATTCTTTACTGTACAATCAATTCTAAAACTATCATCCTTTACTACAAAAACAAATCTAAAACTATCATACTTTACTGCACAAACAAATCTAAAACTATCATACTTTACTGCACAAACAAATCTAAAACTATCATCCTTTACTGTATAAACAAATCTAAAACTATCATTCTTTACTGCACAAACAAACCTAAAACTATCATTCTTTGCTGCGAAAACAAATCTAACACTATCATCCTTTGCTGCACAAAAGAAACAAACCATTTTTCTAAACGAACAACCTAAATTAATTAACCTAAACACTTATATACCTACATACGCAACTGCCAGGGTTTCTTCCTTTGCCCATCTAAGCATTAGTCTGACTTTTTATTGCTTGATCCAGTCTATCCTGGTGCTATATATAAACATCTCATTCAAATAATATTATCACTTTTTCGCGACAAAGCAGCACATAGGGTTTCCCAATATTTTTCCCAATATAATTGTTTGGAGATACTTTGAACATTATCGTATTACCTAGTTGATTTTCATAATAATAATATTTTTAAAAAAACAATCTATTTTCTTCAGATTGGCAAGCTGATTTACGGGATGAATTTCCAGATTATTATTTCTGGCATGGAGACAAATCAGGTTTCTCCTATCCCACCTCTGATATCTAGTCACACAATCATCATGGGGGAGGGTCACTCTCCATTGAGAATGTCAGTGACCTTATTCGTAGTGAGATGGAGACATTTATTTTGGATCTGTCGCAGTCCTCCACGGGGCTCTGAGACTGCAAAAGGCAATCCTTGACATTTTGGAGAAACTTTTGATTCACTTTTTACTGTGCCTTCTTTTAGGCTGTTGGATTTTCAGTCTATCTGTAGAACAGTGGTACATTTACGGAAACAATAGAGTCTAGGATTCAAATCCCTACTGTGGCCACGGCAGATGGCCCAATGCTGCTTTGCACTAAAAACCACTTTTTTTTACCTCGCAAAATGCTGTTCCAATCAACGGTAATCAACACACTCTTTAAATGACCTCCGAAAAACGAAAAGGAGTCCTCTTTGGAATAAGCTGCCTTTGATTTTCTTTTCTTCTGTTGGTTCTTTAAGTGGGTGATGTTATAGGCCTTTTCTCAGTTGTTTTTGAACCTGCACCTTACTTGATGGCTGAAAGATCTGGTCGCAAAGTTTTAGTTTTTTTCTCTATACACAGATATTGTGGTTCATGCTGGAAGGTTTACTTCTCAGTTACGTGAAGGGACAATTAGACCTTATCCAATAAATTATCAGAACTTCGTGATTTAGCCAACCACCACTAGGTGGAGGCATTTTCCGACTCTCAAATAATTCATGTACTCCTTGAATTTCAGGGTTCTAAGGCAGAGTTTGTAGTTCACCTGAATAGTTTAATGTCCCCTGATGGGGCATAGTTAGTCTACACACTTGCAAATCTAAAGTTCAATATTTTTTTTCATTTCACTTCACTTTGTTAGAAGACTCTCAGGATCACCAACTTCACTGATGACAAGCTGGATCCATTGTTAGCATGCACATTGGTTCAACTTTTGACTTCTACATTCCTCCCTGTTGTTGTTGGAGTCACAAATTTCATTGGCTCCTACAGGAGGTCGTGGTTCTGACCCTGCTCGTGAGTCCCGACATCAACCCCTTCATATATTGGTACCTAGAAAAGATTCTGTCCAAGGTTTCCACTGATTGGTCATATCACCAGTGGCATCAGTGATTCTTGTATACTTTGAGGGGTTTTGGGGGCTTAGTTCCAAGAATTTCTGGACATCTGGTAACCTTAATTATGGGTCCAGGAGTGCTGCAGGTCCTTGAGTTACAATTAGTAATTCAATTCACATCTTCATCACTATTATCCACCCAACCTGTAGGGTTTCTATCTTGGAACTTAGTTCTAAGGCTATCTTAGCTTGGGGTTTGTTACAGAGTCATGCTATTTTTTTTCAATTGCCAAGGGCAATTGAGTGGAGTGTAAAAGACTTGAGTAAGTGAGAAAAAATGACACCAATGCTTAGATGGGCAAAGGAAGAAACCCTGGTGGTCAAGTAATAGCTATAAGTGGGAGAGAAGGTAAGCATTATTGGACATACATTTTCAGTTTAGGAGAATGTTAACTTCCAAGCTCTGTATAGAGAAAACTTTTAGACAAATAAGTCCAAAACATCATTGAACTTGAGATATTCTGCAATCTATTGATCTTTTCTAAGTGTCTAGAGTGACAAGTGTTAACTACAGCTTTAATACTGAAGCTTTCAACAGTTATTTATCAATTTACAATATATTGATGATAATATATTTATGCAAGTTTTTTCTGTATGGAATATCTGTCAAGTTTGTATCATGTGGACTTACGTTTGACAAAAATGGGTAGTGATAATGAAATACGTTCTGTTTTTTTTATCTGATACATACAGTTGTGTTATTCTAAATCACATAGTCCCTTATTTTTACCACACACACTGTTACTACATAACTATAATACTTTTCAATGATAATATTATATCTATTTGATATCATCTGTACAACTTGTTTTATACTCCAGTGTAACTGGTCATTTCCATTTGACAAGCTTTGCATGTCTACATAAGCTTCATACACTTAGGCTTAGAGTTTCCTTAACACAAAAGTTCTAAAGCTGTGGTATATCGTGTTTAACAGATTATTATATTAAGCTTTATAATTCCTCATCATCTACACCATTATAGTTACTTTCAAAAGATTGTAAAGGGCAGCATTTTGGTGCACTAGAAATAACACAGTACTGCAACTTTTATATACTTGGCCTATAGTATGAGTACTGTGGTAACATTAATAATCTTTAACAGAAACATCTTTTAATTGTATACATGCATTTATATATTCTAATATTATCTGATTAGTAACCTTTTGATATAACTTCTACCAGTGGGCAACGCATAGATAGCTCATTGCTTAGCTTTGTGCTTAACAACAAACAAACAAATTTTGGTACAATAAGCGCAGTTGTTGCCTATTTTTCTATTGCCACTCCTTTGAAAAGAACAAGAAATATGAAACCACTGATCTGGGAATGCTGAAAGATTTTTAACAACATGATTTGTTCCGTTAGAACGGAGCACGGATTCAATATCTTGTTCATGTAGTCTCCATGCATGATTAAAACAAGATGATAATTGTGGGTAGACTTGAGAATTGTGGGATCAAAAATTTCTAATCAGTTTGTGCTAATCAGATTACGTAACCAGCAGGTGAAATTGATAAATTTAAATATATGTACACAAGTACATGTTATAATTAAATCAAAAACCAGACCATGCACTAGTTATGTACCATTCTAGATAAGTGTTTAAATTGTCTCTCATTAAGTTCAGCTTTTCAACAAATAATGTTTACAATTTGTCACGCACTTTTGTACCATTGTCACCAATTGCCTCTCTACTGATAAACCAGTTCGCACAGTGATTTGAAAAGTTTCATGAGCACAAAATTGATAAGTAAGGAATCCAGCACAGGGAGCTTAACAATGAGTTGTATTCCTGTAGGTGCTGACATTTCTCCGTTAGATTAACAATCGTGTCAAAAGTAACCATATTAGAAACTTTGCTTAATCCAGGATAGGCACATCACAAATATTTTTTTTTTTGTTTCTGCTGTTTTGTGACAATTTTTAAATGATTTCCATTTCTTTCCCAAACTCTCTGGTATTCACCAATCTTTTCAAAATGTAGGAAAGCTTTTGGTTTTTGTATTTATAGAATAGCTGGAAACATTTTAAGATCGCTAATTACCAGCTGCTTGCTGGCAAAGTTCACCTTGTACAGCGAATCATACCATATTACAAAATTTAAACTTATCATCCTGCCAACAGTTGCTCTCACTTCTGAATGATCCTGTCTCTTCTTTAAATCAGACCTTGTAAACATCTCTCAGTAGGTGTACAGCACCAGCATGCCGTTCAATAGCTCTATAGTTAACTAGGAAACATAGCAATTATTCTGAGGTATCAGTTGAAGCAGAAAAATAATTGAATATACTTTGAATCAAGTCAAAGAATGTCACTCTCTTATGTGCAACAGCTGACTGCATAGTTTAACCTGTAATTTAAGTAGTTCACTTTAAACTCTTATTTCCTGCATAATAAAGCTTTTGAATTTGGGTTGCTGATTCTTTTTTAACAACATTGTTCTTGTCTTTTGTGGTAGTTCTATTGTACTACTCTTTAGTTTTCCAAGGCCAATGCCAGTTTCTTAAGTTTGCTCACAACTCTTCAGTTGCATTTTTGAGTGTCAGATTTCAAAAGATGTTTTAGTAACTGACAAATCAAATGTCATCTGTTCTGTTCAACTAATATCTGGAGCACAGTAAACTAAATTGAGTAATACATGACCTTTGTATCATATGTCAACATTTTGGTATGATTCTTGTTTGACAAAAAACTATTCAAAATATTCTTCTCATGCATGATAATTCTTTCAAAGTGTTCTAAAACCTTGATTTATAAGAACCTGTAATAGGTTTTTACTCCAGTATCAGAATAAAATTATAACATCAAGTACCAGTGTAACAGTGACTGACAATGGTTATTATATAACTTTTTTTCAAATATATCAAACTCTTAAAGTTTTTACATAGAAAGCTGTAGAGAATTTGTATTATAAATAACATGTTTAATTTTTTATGTGCTGTAATTTAGCTGAAAGATTTGATATAGTATGAAACTACTGCTGTATTTTGTTCTACAAAAACTACTAAAATCACATGACTTAGTTTACCATGAGATAAAGATCTGAAAGTAATATTTATTTTGTTTAGGAATAATTTATGTTTAGGAAGAAGATGTACATTAAAACATATTGAATAAAAACAATAACTAGATGTCTAATTTGTCATTTCTCAGTTTGTGGTTATATTTAGGCTTACTTATGGATTATATAAATATTTTATTTGTGTAGTTCTAAAAGCTATTTCTAATTAAGATAAGGATTTAACTTGTTTCTCTAAATCAATTTCATCTGTCACATATAATGTTTGGTTTGATGTTATTGGAACAATCTCTTATGTGAAAGTTGGTGTGTAATATTTCGAAGAACATGAATCTAACCTTGGGCTTGATTAGTTAACATTAAGTTACTTAACAGGCCGGGAATTAACCTTGTATTAGGCATAAACTGATGCAGAGGCAAGTGAACACTGAATATGCCAGGTTTCTCCAGAATTTTATGTAAGATCGTGTACATTCTTCATATCTTCTGATATAAAAAAGAAAAGCTACTAGTTACTGTTATATATTTGTTTAAATTTTTAAATAGAAACCAAAACTTTGGCTTTGCCTTTAAGCTTTTCAAGTTTTTAGTTTATTTATTTGATATGACATAGAAGACTGATATTTCATTATTAGTTTTGTAGTTTGTAGATGGTTATTGAATGTATATTTATGTGGTGAACATACTAGCATATACTGCATATAGTGAAACAGAGAAATTTTGTTAGAACTTAATGCCGAATTCAAGAAATTGTTTAATTGTCATGATTAATTTTTTATTTATTTTCTAGATTAAGAGCTAAAAGTACTAATATTTTTTTAATTCCAGATGATTGTCTGTAGTAAATAATATTTCAAAAACCAATTCTTGATCATTGCTCCAGCCATTTTTATTGTTAATCACATTGTCAAGTAAATATATGTAGCTCTACATGATGCGCCTACGATCTCTAGAAAAGACATTGTCAATCATTAGAACAATTTGTCTTGGATATTATTAAACAGTATTTATTATTTACCATACTTACTTTTCCTTTTATAGTTCTGAAATAAGAGGTTCTTATTTGTTTTAGGGCTGAAAATAATTTAAAAGAATAGAAATATTATTGACATGATTATTGACTGGAAGCCTCTGAAAAAGAATACTTGTGTTGTATGGTTTTGGTAATTACTCAAATTTTTGAATATTGTTTTGATTTTGGTGTACTGGTATACTGTTAACTTTATTATCACCCAAAGGCCAGGAAGTAAGATTCCATTGTTCTTTTTTTAATTTGAATATAATTACACCGTATTGATGCCTTTTAACTAGGGTTAAGATACATAAAATTGTGGTACACTGTATGGTTTTGCTACGAAACACAATGCATCTTTTGGCCCCAAAATTTTCCTGGGGAGAAACCTCCAAACTCCCCTATGTAACCCTTTCAGAGATTTTTGCTTTGCAACACACATATCTTGATAGTGGTTAACGTGCCCAGACTACAAACCTGCAAAAATATGCTATGCACTTTAGAGTCATGGGTGTAATGTAAGAGGGATGGTCAAATTCCATTATTCATTCAAACAAGAGCAGTCCAAAAATTGATGGTTGATGCTGTTGACTACCTGTCTTCCCTCTAGTCTGTCAGTTTATAATTAAGAACAGTTATGCAAAGATAACTCTTTGTACCTTTGAAAAAATTTCTGAAACAAACTATTCCTCCACAAGGGCATGATTTTCATCTAGGGAATTTCAGTTTTCAGTATAGTGTTCAGTAAGTTAATTATTTAATCGATATGAACATTTTAATGCAGATTCTTTTTAGTTTAGTATGTTTACTGTATTGCTTATTTGACAACGAAATTTTACAATATTTTTTGCTTTGTTTACCAAGAAACCTCTTTTTTATTTTATACTTCATCCACGATATTAAGTACTCTAGTTTATACTTCAGTACTTAATATAGTGGATTAGAGTACTTAATATAGTGGATGAAGTATAAACTAGCTTTATACTTCATCCACTATATTAAGTACTCTAGCTTATACTTCATCCACTTTATTAAGTACTCTAGTTTATACTTCATCCACTATATTAAGTACCCTAGTTTATACTTCATCCACTATATTAAGTACTCTAGTTTATACTTCATCCACTATATTAAGTACTCTAGTTTAAAAGTTGTAAGTTTTAGTTCGTGACAGCAGCAAAACTTGCTCAAGACTGTTCTCCAGATCTTTAGTTTTATCTATATTCCTACTTCTTCCTCCATTTTCAGGTTCGAAACCCAAGCCCAGCATACTCGTAAAGACCTAGATGTCATCCAGACCATGTGGAAGAGATTGGATCCGTTACCTAGGTTTCACTATGAGACACGCATCTTTTCTATCATCCAGTAAGTTTGTATTGTTATATATCTTGACATCTAAAAGTATATCAGTGTGACGTGTTATCCCTTATAGTCTGTCAAATAAACTCGCAGGTTTTGAAACATAGGTAAAAACCATTAAAAATAAACATGAGAATTAGTTAACATTATTATCAATCATAATATTGTAATCAATTTTCTTACCCAGAAATATAATGTTACAAGGAAATGAATCCATGCTGACTGGTTTGATAATAACTGATGCCATAGCTTTTTATCTTGGATTATAACTTTGAATATTAAATGATGTAATATTTTCTAGCAATGAATAATAAGGTTCATTTTCTTTTTTGTAGAATCAAGAAACTAGATAAATGACATGTAAAGTTACTCAGTAAATAAATTTTTGATTATCTTACCACCATTTTTTTGGGGGGGGGGGTGAACTGAAAAACTTTCATGGTGTAGTTTCCAGTGAAGTTTTTGTTTGACTTACTTAACATCCAATTGTATGTGTGTGTAAATGTTGTGTTGTTTTATGGAAGCATGATGAGACAACAGCATTTAAAATATACAAATAAATTGGTATAGAGAAATGAAAGAAATCAAAACTGATTACAAAAACAAAGAAATTAGGAGAAATTATATAATTTATAAGTAACTTCTAAAAAAAATAAAACAAGAAGAAATTTGTTACCAAAAGTTGGAAGAGAATAAAAAACAAACAAATAACACTGGTATGAAAAGGTTTCAATAAATAAATTACAAGTTAAGAAAGAAAAACTAGCTGTACAGTACTAAAATAATATCTTATAGAATACAAAAACTAAAAACATTTCTGATCAGTATTTAAGAAACTAGCTGGTAGGAGGCCAAAATATACAATAGTAGGAGAGAAAGAAAAAACCAAAGTAGGAAACCAAATGAAAAGAAGCTAACTCTTATGAGAAAAACTTGATGAAAAATTAAAATAGCTCTTAGGGAACAAAATAAATTAAAACTAGGTTATAGGAAGACAAAAAATACAATCAGCAATCTGATAGGAGAGAAACAAGGGAATGAAAAACAACTGATAGACAAAGACACTGGTTTAGAGGGATGAAAAAAATGTAAAAAATAAAGTTGATAGAAGAAAAGATTAAATATATTATTAAGAAGCAATAAAAATTAGATAGTAGGTGATAAAAGGAGCTATTAAATTGGGAGAAAATTAACAGAAATTAACTAATTAATTATGAGGGGATTAGTTCTTTTCTATCTATAACATGGATTCCAAATAAGTCCGTAAAAGATATTTGTCAAAAAGCCAACATATTCCACTGAAAATGAGAGTTTTTCAATGGTTTATTATTCCTGTCATATTTTGTTGATTTCCAATGGTAATAGAATAAAATGTAATAAAATTCGTGAAGTAAATTATTTTGGGGCATCTTGAACAGTAGTTCCCAACCTGGGATCCCTGGTGGTCCACGAAGGTAATACTGTGGGTTCTTGCGCTATTTTCTTTAATTAAATGACACAGAATAATAACACGCAAAAAGCTGAGACTGTTCTATAACTCACAATTTTTCTGGTTCTATAAGTATGTGAGAAAAACCATTAAAAATTCAACTAAGCTCCTCAATGCATTCTTGTGGGAAGACATTTTTTTCTCGTGAACCCAAAAGGTCAATTATCTGTATAACGAACTGGTAAAATGAATATGGCAATCAATCAATTAAAATTTAGGCTTTCTATTGGTTATAAATTTAGTGGAAATCAATGTCAGAAAAATCTATTAGCAAATTGTGAATCAGAGTATGTGACAAGAGTGATCTAAATTTATATTTGATTAGTCTTTAGGCATGTAATATTGAAAGATATAAAAATATTGTTTCGCTTAACCTATGATGAAATTACAGAGAACATTTTATGTCAGACTTTATAGTTCTCAGAGGGGTGGTAAATAAATTATAAAAGAGGCAATGACTAGAGAATAAGAGTCACAATTCTCACACTAAGGAAGTTTGAGGTTGTTTTTAACTATTTCTTAATAAAATTAAGAACATTAATAATTTTAAAAGTTGATTTATTATCAATATTTATATATCAAGTTTGTTTGTATACCATGATAATTAAGCAGTTTAATTAAATTTTGAATGAAACTCACTAAAACATTGTGATATGAACATTTTGACCTGCCCGTACTGAGAGAGTTAAGTGACCAGAGCAGTGAATTGTGCTTAAGTGTTTGTAAATTTACTTAAATTTACTGCTCATTTGCATCACATCTGTGACAGGAATTTTTGTCATTTGATATGGATTGGTGGTTAAAATCTGCATCAACATTAAAATAGAAAAATAGTGATAACACAGATGAAGATGCAACATGTTCAAATGAAAAAACACTGACTCATCAATCAAAATGCAAAAATCTTAAATATTGTGAGGAATATATGTTCTTTGGATTTATATACACAAGTCCTGAACATAAACAAAAAAAAAACCCACAGTGTGTTCTCTGTTATGAAACATTATCCAGTGAAAGTATGAAGCCAGCCAACCTTCGTTGGCATCTTGAAACAAAACATAAAGAACGCGTCAACAAACCTGCCAAATATTTTCATTGGAGACAAAAATCAGTGGGAAAAATAGCGACTGGCTGTAATAATGAAAAATGCTGTTTGCTTTGTATGAAGTGTCCCTATTAATAACAAAGACTGGATAACCACATACAATAGCTGAGGAACCAATTCTACCGGCTGCTAAAACAATGACATCTAGGAGAGAAAGTAGCAAAAAAATTATAATTTGATGTCATTATCAAACATCACTGTGAAGTGGCAAACCAAAGACCTGTCTGATAATGTTAAAAACCAGCTAGTTAAAAAAGTTAATATTATTCTTTGCAATTAAATGAAAGTACAGATGTTTCTAACAGTGCCGAGTTTGTTGCATTGATACGGTATGAATTGGATGGTAAAATTAGTAAAGATTTTCTGTTCTGCCGGATATTGTAAACGCATACTACTGGTGAGACTATTTTTAATAGTTTGAATGATTTCATAATTGCAAATGAAATTGGGTGGTCAAAATGTGTAATGGTGTGGCTCCTGCTATGTCAGGAAAGCACAATGGACTCATTGCTGCATACATAAAGAATCACTGGCAACAAGAAAGACAGCAGACAATTGAAGACTATATTGGATGAGACAGCGAAAGTGGTTAATTTTATTAAAGCTCATCCTTTAAATTTCCGTATATTTAATGTTGATTAGTTGTTCAGAACGGCTTCAGAAGGGTGTATTTGAATCGTTTCCAACACTCAATTATTTTCTTACAGTATCCGATGATGACCTCTCTCAAGAAATAAGGAAACTTATCATTTTGTACTTGCAGAGTTTGAAGAACAGCTTTAGGGATTATTTTCCTCTTCCTGATGCCAATAACAAGTGGATTATTGATCTATTTCATGTAAAAGTGAAGAAAATAGTCTTGTTGACACCTCATTGAGGTCAAATTTCATTCAGTACAACATATCAGACTATTGGTTGCTTGTGAAAAAAACCGAGTACCTTGAACTGACATCCAAAGCATTGAAGTACTTAATGTCATTCCCAGCTACATATTTATGTGAGCAGGCTTTCTCCTGGCTGTTTTATATAAAATAAAAGTACAGAAACCACAAGAATGTGGAAACTGATCTACACTTAAAACTTGAACCTGAAATACGCAACATAGTATCAATAAAGTAACATCAACCATCTCATTAAACAAGCAAGTTTTTAATACTGCTGGTTTTTTAATTGCATATTCAGTTATATATGTCTTTTATTTGATAGTGAAAAATTGGAAAACGAGTTAATTATTAGTTAATAAAAAGAGTTTGTTAGGTAGATGGAATATTTCAAAATCATGGGTTCTTTGGGTAAAAAAATAATATAAGGGGTCCTTGATAATGAAAAGTTTGGGAACCACTGATCTAGAATATTGTTTAGTACTTTCATTCTCATGTAGGAAAAGAAAAAGTGTGTTCAGTGCTAAAACTTTACCTAACAGAAGAAAGTTGTTGATCCTTGGCTTTATATTCAGTAGTGATAGGTATTAAATACAGTGTGGCCCAAAAATACTTACTCAAATTTCAAATGCTCGTATGACTATAGTAAATGAATCTAGAAGCCACCAAAACATCTAATATATATAAAAGCCAGTGTGTATTATGCCACATCATGCTTGATTTCTTGAAATAGGAGGAGTTATAAAAGCCAAAATTCATTTATCCAGATAGAATAGTTCTGCCCATTATGGTTTTAGTGATGGGGTGCAAGGGAACAATGAGGGAGTGGTGATGCCCTGAAACCTTATAAGTATAGTGAGTGTTGGTATAGTAAGCCTAAAGTCAATACGTAATGTGGGATCACCTAGCCTAGAGCCAAGTGCATAAAATTTATCATGAAAGTCAAAATATGAATTCAATTTTAAATTTAAATCATTTCTGAATTAAGCTATTGTCTATTATATCCCCAACATTATAAATAAAAAACAAACCTCTTTAATCAACGGAGACTAAATTAAGAAATCAACAAATATTTTTCCATTCTTGTTGTCTATACATTTCATTTTATACTTTCAGTGCATGGATTAACAACAATATTTGGTAATACTTTTGTTGCTAAGCAGCATGATATAAAAGCCATTGTTGGAATGTAGTGTTACCAAAATGCACTGGATTTTCTATATATTAGAAGTTGTTAATCTAATTGATTTTAATAATTATTCTATGAATATTCCATGAACTTATTTCATGAATGATCTTAATTTTGATTGGCTCACAAAGGAATTTACCAGTGTTTGACTGTCTTGACTTGCACTTTGCTGCCTCTTTGTTGGTCAAGCTTGATTTCAAAAAATATATTTATTTCAGCTATGAAATGTGAGGTTAGGGTATACTATGGGGTGGGGGTGGTAGTACTTGCCCTGTCATTTTGGATGGTTTATACGCTAGTCTTTATTAATATTTCATACAACAAATTAACTGTACATACCCTGCTGCATCATTTGAGATGCTTAAACTCGGCTCCACCAGCATTCAAACAATCATGACATCTATGACAGAGTGCCTGACATGCTGTTACACAATTTTCAACTCTAACTTGATGGAAGGCATTTATGATTTGTTGCTTTAATTCATCAGTAATTTTGGGTTTTAGACATCATCCAGTATTATCTGAAATAATGATAAAACGCTTAGAATCAATATACAGAAGTAGCATAACTTAAAGGATGGGTACATTTTTTGGGGCCACCCTGTATATTATGATTTAAAAAAAACAACTTGTAATGAAATGTTGAACATTATCTTTCATAGATGCAACACAGACTTAGCAGACAATGACTTGGAAGTTGATGTTATCAGGGGAGTTAACCTTCCAGGTACTGTAGAAACTTTTTGTTCAATTACTACACTCCAGCTGTTTTGCAAAGGATGCCCCCTCACTGGGGGGTCACAAGGCGAGTTTTTGGAAATCAAAGGATGCCACATGAGGGTTGAGTAACTATTGCTTGATCTATACACCTTAGGGGTACATAGTTGTTATGCAACGTATACACCTTAGTGTTGCATAATTCTTATGTAATAAGCACCAGAGGTAATACAACGAATTGGTACAAAGTGGTATGTTGTTAGAGGAAGAGGATGACATCATAGTTTGATACCAGAGGGTCTGTTGCTATAGGTGGACAGTGTTATCAAGGTTGGTGAGGGATGTAGATCAGCATGTCATCAACTTTAGTAACAATCAAAGTCTTAAAACTAATATTTTTATCTAATGTTATGTTTACAGTTATCTATACTAGAATGTTCTATTATCACAATTAAAGTTTTGCTTTATAAGTAAAACATTAAATACTTTTAAACAGGTGGGCAGTGTTTCTATAGGCAAGTAGTGTTACTAAGGGTAGCATTTTTATAGGAGGATAGTTCAATAAGATGATGAGCTCATCGTAGGATATCTCAACATGTCATCAACATATATGTTTAGAAGTAAAACTATTTATGTTTTATTAATTATATTTCTATATATTGTGTATAACCTTAAAACGAGTTCTTGACAAAATAGTTTGTAGGATGTTGTTACTACAGGCAGATGATGCTACAAATGACAATGTTACCACAGTTTGTAGGATGATCAATTAATTAATAGTATTTAATTTATTTCATAGCATACTTTTACAAATGTCTGTCCTGAAAAAAGATGGACGTTTCTTGATGACATCTTTAAATATCATGCAGTAGTTTAACATACAACCTTACTGTTTCACTTAATACACATTTTACGAGTTTGGCTTTACGGATTATATATATTCTTATGCTAATAATGCTTGGAGACGGCTTGAATGGGTAATGAAGAAAAACTTTAATATAAGTTTAACATAACAGCAAATGTATAATGTTTCAACAAGGTTTTTGTTATCATCACTGCAACAAGAATAGAAGAACATAAAGACAGTACAACACTCATGAAAACACAAAATTTAGCCATTGCAGACAACACCGTGTCAACTGGACACAAAATAAACTGGGAATAAACTAGAATCATTGACATAGACAAATTTTGGAAGACAAAAAAAATTAAAGAATCATTTTATATTAACACAATTAAACCTTCATTAAACAGAGATCCCGGATTAGAGGTGAGTAACCTGTGACTACCATTTGTTGAATCTACAGGAAATCTCTCCTCCAGTCAGAAACAGGGATAAACCAACCAATCATAACACATTCTCCACAATCCACCAGAATATTATAAAGACTGAATTCACCTTACACACACTGACCTGAAGACGAAAGGAAGAAGTAGTTCGAAACATTGGCCTCTACACTTGTGTTTCAACAACAGGCAGTTACCGTCCATTCAGCAAAGTTTCATCATAGATAAAATATTAGTTTTAAGACTTTGATTGTTACTATAATGTTGATGACATGTTAATCTACTTCCCCACCAGCCTTGGTAACACTGTCCACATATAGTAACAGACTCTCTGATATTAAACTATGATGTCACTTCCTCCCCTAACAACATATCCTCTGATTCCACATTGTGGAACTATAACTCCTAACAACACACACACTGTTGAATAACACTCAATCTGTGATGTCACGTGACATCTCCTAGGAACATACTCTCTGGCAGCGTACAACATCTGTTGGGGAGTGGTACTTCATTTGACTATGATGTTCTTGCCTAACAGTTATATAACCCTCAGGTGGCTTTCTTTGATTTCCATTCACCTGGCAACCCACCAATGAGGCACCATCCTTTAGCTTCCAGGGTCTCGCCCTAACATCAAAATATAAATTTACCATAAGGAAATAACTGCATCAGGTTTATTTTTATCTATTAGTCTGGTGTTAAAATGTTTTGATATCAGTGTAAAGTTTTCTTATGCTTATGTTTGTTTATTATACCAGCTTGTATTGAAAAGCTCTTACTCCATAGTAACATCACATGTAAAATAATTCTGTCCAGCATAATGTCACTATGCTAGTTAATTTAAACTAATGGTGCTGTTTTGGTTTTTACCCATTTCAGAAGTACAAGATAATGCCATCCAGTTTAAATATCTTTATAGCTTTATTTTCATAGTTACCACAAGGAAACTGGCTGAACACCAGAAAGAACAGTGTAGTTTTGTCTGTATATGTCAACACAATAGAAAGTGGCTATTCCTTTTGAACAGTTAAAACATAACTTCATGATTTTCTATACTTTTAATCTAATGTTTTAGTAAGTAACTATATCCCTAAAAAATGTAGATACCAGTGTGATGTTTAAACATGGTAGGAAGTAAACATTTAAATACCAGTGTACATTTGTTTGTACTTTCAACATAGAATGATGTAACCATACTCTGTAAACATTTAAATACCAATGTGTCTATATTTGTACTTTCAACATGGTATGAAGTAGCCGTACTTTATAAATGTTTAAAATACCAGTGCAGGCATGTTTGTATTTGTAAAAAGTAGTAACTGACCATTCTCTGTAAATGTTTAAAATAGTAAGAAGTGACCATACTGTGTAAACATTTAAAACCAGTCAATCAATCAATAACTTGGCAGTATTTGTTTTTTTATTTTGTTTATTGTTTTGTTGTTTATTTTTGTCACACTCACTTGATCTATGTAGATCACATCGAAACATGTACTTGTAGAGAGATATTTTAAAGTGGAAGCCATACGGCTTCAATAAAGTTTTTATTGTGTGAATATAAAACATTGTTTTTAATTGTTTATTATAATAATAAAAAAATTGATATTTATTTAGGTTTTAGAGGTTACACAAACGAAATTTGAAATTTTTCAGATGAAGAAAAGTATTTTAAATTTTAACGTGAAAATCAATTTGGACTCTGATTCTATATTTTCAAGGTAAAATCTTTAGTAAAAATACTTAATCGAAAAATTTGATTTTTCTTGTTCAAAAGACTTGTAATGTTTACCAAAAGCTTGCCAAATTTTGTGAAGGTTCATAAAGCAAATTAAACATTGTAGTATGGAAACTGGTGGTTACTTTGTGGTTACAAGGTTGGTAACATTGCTCGACCCCATACAAAAGAGTTAATTCATCTACATATAAGTTTTAGATAAACTTAAATCTCGATTAAGTTATCAAGAATTCAGAATCTCCTCAGTCACACGTGTAAATGTTATGAAGGAGAAGCATTAAACACATAAACATTTGATAGTCATTAATAAGATGTAGAATATTTGCATTCATGATTACGAATTATTGTATCAAAACATATCTTTCAGGTAAACCAGATGATCTTGATTCGTATGTGAAAGTAGAACTTCCCTTTCCATCAGTAAGTGGTTTTGAATAAACCGTTAATAAATCATTAGTGTTATTGAAGAAAGAGAGGCTGGGGTTTTATATTTACATACTGCTGAGACTGGTATTTTATAACATAAATTTTTAATATACTTTTTCTTCAATCCCAATTTAGCAGTAAGTCTACAGGCTTACAATGCTAAAATACAGGTTTCGATACATGTGGTGGACAGAGCATTATATAGCTTTAAGCTTACCAACAATCAAACCAACTCATCGATCCAAGTTTAGCAGTTTCTTCGTATGAGCCATTTATCTGGTTTTGATTTTACCTTAATGAAAACTGCAGTTATTTGAACGGTTAAAGGAAAGATTTAATACATTAGAAATCGTTTATTTGCTAAAATTATACATACTTACTTTATGTTTACGCATATTCAGTTTGAATTAAAAAGTAACTTTTCTAAACACTTACAGCAGAAATTGGTATTGTTTTAGCATCTCATGAAATATTGACTTACTGGTTCTATTGAGTTGCATCCAGAAAAACTAAAGCCGTTACTACTTTTGTGTCACAGTGTGGAGAAGTTATGGCATTTTCTTAAAATGGCTAAAGTTACCAAAATGATGGAAAATAAACAGTAACATGACTAAATAAAGGTCACCCTGAAAAGACGAAAGTCAACAGACACAAGAAGGAGTTAAGTCATTCCCTGCCCTGAAGATGAACTAATTTTCAGTAACAGTAACACAATTAAATCATAGTTATTTTTATACTTTATCTTAAAGCTATCGTAATGTTGACAATCTTCAGTGACAACTCAAGCAAAGTTAGGATATTCTGTTTTAAAATTTTCAGTCATTGTGTAATATGTTAAAAAGTTTTCTTTCAGTTTAAAGTGATGTGTAGATGATTAGTTGTAGTTGTTATTTTATGATCTGGAAATAGACTCAAGAAAAATTTTCATGATTTAATTATATTTTTTATGAACCGAGTTTAATTTACTAAAATAACATAATTTATTTTTTTCTTGTCAGGACAATCCCCAGAGAGCTAAATCTCATACATTGAGAGGTACAAATAATCCAGGTAAGAACTGAATATAGCTTGGAAAGTGATAATTGTTATTGTATATTATTGTTTGCTACAATGAAAGAAATATTCTGAGAGCATACCATGAATTATAATGAAATATAATCAATCTTTTAAATGAAGTAAATATTTCAATTTTAGTACAAGAAAGCAGAAGTTAATCCAAGGCACCGATTATGTTATTTATCATATGATGATTATCTTTTGTGTAGGATTAAAATATATGTATATATATATCACCAAAAACATTGAGACAGAAAGTGTTTTGTCTCTGTAAGGTTTTTTTATTCTTTCTCATGTTATAACTTATGCCTTTTTCAAGGGCTTAGGAACATCGCAGGTTACAAAACTGATGTTCATGTTGCCTTGAAAAAGGCATAACCAGAAATATTGAGTCGAATAGAATAAACAATTATCTGAAATTGTTTGTGATCTTCATTCATAATGTTTTCCATCCTTCAGTCAGCAATAAAAACATCAATATGTTTTTATATATATATATAGTTGATCCACTTTCGATCGTAATTACATTATAAGCTGCTATTAACACTTGCTACCAACCACTTGTGTGTATCATGTACAATAGACTGTCACTCTTCTTGCAAGTCTGCTCTTACTGTTTGTTATTGGGATTCTGTCCTCTATTGATATTCCAAAATGTACAAGAATGTTTCAGTTTAATTCAGATTAGATTATAGGTAGATCCTAGAAGTTATTTGCCTAAAACAACTACTGGCATGATGAATAATGTATGTAGTTTAAAATTCCATTGGTGTATGCATTATCAAAACATCATATCCATCCTAAGCTGAGATAGCAGATAAAAGATTATGCTGAAATCTTGTTTCTTGGATAAGATTCTAGTCCCAAGTATGTGGTGATACCCATTATACAGTTTGGTAGATAGAAGCTTCAAACTCCAAATATTAGTCCAAAACGTTAGCCATATGGCATATAGCTTAATAATGCCCAAAATCCCATATTACTATTTCTAGCAGATCAGGTACAAAATGGTTAAAACAGGCTTACATTATAGTACACTAACCTCACTTTTGTCAGTTATATCTAAATCATTCTCCATATTACCATCCAACTGAAATTCAATCGTCTGAAGTAAAAATGGCCGGGCATGGTCAAGTGGTTAAGACACTCGACTCGCAATCTGAGGGTCGCGGGTTCGAATCCCCGTCACACCAAACATGCTCGCTCTTTCAGCCGTGGGAGCGTTATAATGTGACGGTCAGTCCTACTATTCGGTGGTAAAAGAGTAGCCCAAGAGTTGGCAGTGGGTGGTGATGACTAGCTGCCTTCCCTCTAGTCTTACACTGCTAAATTAGGGACGGCTAGTGCAGATAGCCCTCGTGTAGCTTTGCGCGAAATTCAAAAAACAAACAAACTGAAGTAAACACGAAGTAGTAATAATTTCTGATGAAAAAAATAAACTAACTACGAAAATCAGAACTGTAAAGTTACTTATGATGTAATGAAGTCAATTCTACACTACAAGTTGAAAGTACATAATGTCGTCAGATTTATTCATCATTCTGCATGCTGATGTTTCATTGTTCTTCTCCCTAATTTTGATACTTAAGGCACATGAAAGCTGACGTCATGCATTCACAGCCATACCGAGTATCTACAGTCCACTTGTGAAGTCCAGTACCGTGAAGTATCCTGTGTACTTGCTAGAAAACCTTGAGTAATGCCACATTGATTTCACACCACATACTAGTCTCAATGGACATAAGAATGGTTAATTTTGAGTGGCTGTGGATATGCTGCCAAACAATGCATTCAGTGACTTTCCATCTCACCAGCACCACCAGCCATTATAGATTTGGGTTTGAATAGTTAGGCCACTCACAATACCAGTACTTCTCTTGTAATCATTCATCTTTGTAGGTCTGTGAACTCTCACTTTTTTTTGTATTTCATTCTCTCCTCATAGCATTAACTCTAAGTGGCTATATAGCTGTGGCAGCTGCCAACTTTTATAAATGCCATAGTGTAGGCACTGTTGGATTGACATAATTCTGTAGGAATGGATTAATTTATAGTTAGAGATGTCCCAGTATTCCTCAGTAAAAATGCTTTTATCAAAAAGGACTTACTGTTCGATGGAAACAAATTAAATACAAGTTCAGGTTCCAGTACTTGCCTCTCCACAGAACAATTAACTGGTGCGTTGGAAATACTACCAAAAAAACTTTATTCATGCTCCAAGCCATTGAAAAACCTCTCACACCATCATCTAATATTGTGTACTGCACTAGTGTATAGTGAAAGCAATGTTGGACTATACCCAACCTTGCACATTACTCTCTTTGAGCAATTTGTGTAAAGAAAAGTTCATTCTAGTTTTTAAATTGAAAATACTTTCAGTTAAAGTTTCTAATAAGAATTATTATCTTTCTCAAAAACATTTATTTCTTTAGATACAAAATGAAAAGAAAACAAGTTTGGGGAGAAGTAGTCAGGAGAGTTGTGGTATAGTTTCATTTACATGACAAACATATTGTCACTTGCCATTTACCATTGATAGGGTTTGGATAGAATCCAATAATCTTTGTTATGTCTGCAGCAAAAAAATTATAATAAACAATAGTATTAATAGTAATAATTTCAATTAATTCAGTTTCATCAATCGTATTAAATACAGATCTCATACAGCCTTCTGAGTTCATGACACTTCTTAACATGAGTCTGATTCTCCTTTAGTGGCAACTGGAGATACATGGACAGTGATTGATGTCGCTACCTTTGTAAACCAGGTGGTTGGCTCTAAACTACATTCTCCATCTCATTTTTAAGTCTCAAGGACTCCTGCTTCATCATGTTTTTGGATGATTTTGAGCAGCTCTTCTCACCACTTGTCTTTGCTTCTGGTTTGTCTGTTGCAGATGAGGATTAGGTAATTCTGTTCTTGTCCTTTGTCGCTTTCATATCTTAAGTATGTGATATTCTTTCTTTTAAGGTTTTTGATGTTTCAAGGCCAAGCATATTGCATGAGCCTTACACCTTGGACTTTCTTGTATCCCCCCCTCTCTCCTCAACTGATATTCTCATTCATTCAGATTATTTTCTGTTCTCATTGTCTCTTCTTTTTGAGGATATGCTTCATGATCATAACAGTTTTACTGGGGAGGTTTACAACTACCTGTTCTCCTTTCTGATCTGGATTTCTTCTTTAGCAATTGCCCAGTTAACTTGGTTTCTTTATTTCTGGGATATACTTTGTTAGGATGCTTTACTTTCTGGAATTAGACTTTCTCAGCCTTATCACCAGGAGCTCCATTTGCCACTTTTCCTTTGAGAATAAGTTTTTATTTTTAGAAATTTCTTATACTTTAGAAGCTTGAGCTGAGACAGCTCATTGCCAGTCTTCTCTGCTCACTCTAGTTTTCCATGTTTCTAAATCTCACGAGCATCATTGGGCCTCATTTTTCCTGCTCCTCATCCTGTGGTCCTTTCCCAACAGACAAATGTTAAGAGGCTTGGAGATATCTCATTTCTGGAGGTACCACTCATCTCTATGTGGGAGCTTGGTTCCTATACTCTGCACTCCTGAAGATACTATCTACAGAAGACAAGTCATACAAGTGTTTCCTCAGGAAGTTACTCTTTCTTCAGTGCTTAAGCCTCGTATGTTTTTAACTGGGTCTTGAGGACTTCTGCATGGAGGATGCACTCATGAGTTTGGTATTTTCACAACTGAGTGGATGATTGGTTCTTCTAGCTCTGTCCTCTGCTGTGATTGGCTATTTAAGAACTGAAGTTCAGTATTGATTCCTAATTCATTATGGTGCTTGACATGTTGCAGGATTGAAACCCAATATCAAACCTGCTTACCCTTTCAGTCGGCAGGGTATTATAATGTGATAGGCAGTCCCACTATTTGTTGGTTCAGAGTAGCTTAACCCTTTTGATACAGGTCACAGGTGAAAGGCCATGTCATCTTGTTTGTTGACTCACATTCAAGATTTTATTGAACTGCTATTTCATAAGTTTGGTAACAAACTGTAGATTATAATTCAAGTTTTAGAACTATACATTACACAACTTGTTAATTTAAAAGTAAATATTAAAAAACAGATAAACATCGATTTTGTGTGTCACGTGGTATGTTGAATGCAGCACTGATCCAAATTAGATGTTTGTGAAGTCAAAATACTAAGTTTATAGTTTCATACGAATTAGAAACTCAAATTACAGATATTGACAAGCTAGAATATAAAATAAAAAAGGTCTTATCTTTTCTATTTGTTAAGATATTGCCAATTTAATAAATAAAACATAATGGCAACTCGCTCACCTCTTTCCATTTTTGGAAACACTTACTTCTATACATGACATGAATAACCAATTGGAAGCTCAGAATGCCCCCCTCGTGGTTTTCTAAACCTTTCTAATGTACCTAGCATCATTTCTTTTTTTTAAATCAAGATTTCAATGACGTACGTTGTGTCTTAAGTCTGCTCGAAATTTCATATTTTTTAGACCCAAATACAGCTTAGTTACTATGTTTAATAAATTATAGTAGAATTCTGTGGTACTGATGTAGTAATTTATGAATTTTTAGTTATTCAAAAGTATAAATAAAACCTAAAAAAAGATTTTGTTTCATGTCCTCCATGTGCAAAATTTTTAAAGGCTTAGCAACCTACATCAAGCAGCAACTGAGTACAAAGGTCATAACTAGAAGAGGTAATTGTTTGCTTTACTTCTTTATTTCCTGTACTGTGTTTTAGGGAAAATAACTTTAAGAACTTATTTCAAAATAGCCATAATCTATATACATATATAATGTATAATAATTGAATTGTGACTGTATTTTACAAAATACTAGTTGACTAAAACACAGCCAAGACAAGTTACTTTGTACAATAACATGAGTGCATGTGAGCCACGTCATTGTAACTTTTGTATTGTTCGCCAGGCACGGGTGAAAAGTCAAAACATTTATGTTTTGGTGTTATAATCTGTATTCATTCTACAATGAAAGATGCATGATTTATATTTATTTCCTAATTTTTCATGGTGGTTGCGAGATTGGTCAAATTTACCAAACCCGTACATAGATTAATTACTGAAAATAACAGATAAAATATTAAGTTTTTTCTTAAGAAAAATTTGATAACTATCTGGACATTATAAAGATTTTGCATGTGAAATTTCGAAATTTTCTGATGCATAAAAATATTTTCAGTGATAAGATGAAAATTACTTTGCATGATAGATTGGTAAGATGTGAAAAAAAAAAAAAGGCATGAGTGAAATATTACTTTATAAACCTTTAGATTTAATAAAGAATTAGATATTTTGGGTATGTTTATTGATAAACTGCCAAATTTCGTTAACATTCACTTACTAATTTAAAAGTCATAGCATGAAAAATATAACAAGCACAAAATGGTTATGAGGCTGGACCGAGCCTGGGTTGAAAAAGTTAGGTGTTGACTAGCTATCTTTTCTTTGGTTTATCACTTCAAAATTAGGAAATGCTGTGTTAGACAGCTCTTGAGTAGCTTTGTGAAAAATTAAACAAACAGACAGTCATTTGGGCATCTTTAACAACTCATTTGCTTGTCAAACACAGTCTTATCCTTTATGTTTCCAAGACATGGAATTTCTGGTTATCAAAGCTGTAATCTCCCCTTCTTTTCCTGAATTAGAGGGTCTATCTTTTTTCTATGTATCTTATTGAGTGGAGTTTTGAAGATCATTGGAATATGTCCAGAAAATCTCTGATATCTCTCCGTCTATCTCTTCATCTCTTACTGTCATGGTGGCTTCTTCATTCTTACCCAATCCCAGGTATCCGTCTTCCTCCATCTTGTTCATGGATACTTCTCTCAAGGTAGAGTAGGGTTATGGACAACTTCATCATTTCCAGTATTTGGTCTCCAGAGGAGCAGTTTCTACACATCAATGACTTCAAAATATTAACAGTTGAACAAACCTGCCACCATTTTTGTTACATCTGTCAGGGCATCTTGTATTGATCCATTCAGACAACTCAACTGTTGTGTTTTGTATTGGTTAACAGGTTATGCACTTCAGCTCCTCTTTTGGACCCACGTCCACTACATTCAGCCTGAAATGGTTTAGGAGCTTTGTCCTTAGTGAGGGATTGGCTCTCTCATTTGGACCTAATCCTTCTGACACAGTGATCTTTACATCCGCTGGCATTTCTCTGAATTCTAAGTTTTTCTCATTCTGATCATTAGCCAGATTAATCTTAGTTTCTGCTTCTTCATCTGTTAGTGATCCAAGAGCCTCTGCCTCTTCAATTTTGGAAATTTTCTAACATCAGCCTTGGATGTTCATCTTCCACCACTGTATGCCTTATTTTCATGCATGGCTTTTGTCCAGTCCTTTGTAAAATGGGCAGGATTATTTCACAGAGTAACCCATGTCAGTGCTCTCACTCTTGTTAACTATCCACCCTTGTAGTTTATCAGTACAAGTATACTGTTTTTTACCATTGGTCCATCCAACATTCCTTTCCTGTAAGTCATCTGACTCTTTCTCATCTCAATCTCTTTTTCTACTTGGCTTTTCGAGAGATGTTTATTCATTTCTATAATCACAAATACAGTGTGTTTTTTCTGATCAATTTTCTTTTTTTTCTCTGGTTCTTATCTCTTCATGTCATTTTAAATCAGTAGTTATCCTGGTCCATTTATGAAATTGAATTTCTGTTTAGTTTTTTAGGTTCTCGCAAGTCCTCTCTTCAAACCTTTGGCTAATTTTTTCCTGTATTATCTTTCTCTTAAGATGTATTTTCTTCTTCTTCCAACTTGTGAGAGATTTCTGATATTTTTGTCTTGTATACCTCCCACACTCTTTCACAGGGACAGATTGACTCTGTTTCCAGATTGCCCCTTCTTTCTTATAACATGAGATATCTGGAGGGGGATTAAAGGTTTTCTCCAATCACTGTCTCTTCTTTGTCATCTCCATATGATCATTCAAACTCTGATCCTATGTAGGAAGTATGAAGTGACTTCACTTGCACAACTTTCTTTAGAAGCAATGAAAATCATATCTCTGTTTCTCAAGATCTGGTTTGTCTTTTCCCAATTGAAAATGATACTTTCATCTTTTTGTGTCACCTCCCATCAAGTACATTATTTCTCAGCTTTTCTTGGTTCTGGCCATTGAAATCCTACAGGTGGACAACCATGGACAATTTTGTGTCTCATTGTTTATATCACATTGCAGTTTTGTCTCTCTCCAGTTGCAATTATCCCATCTTCCCATAGGCTATAAGGAGTAGAGCTGTTGATAAATTATTGTCTTAACTGCTTCGACTTTTGCCATTTAAAAGTATAAAAAAGGAAACAAAAAACCCACCAAGTGACTGATGTTGCCTTACAGGAAATATCTCTCTTTACCAAAATCTGCATTAAGCAGGGAATAACAGAAACTGTCAACCCCATCTACTCACTGTTGAGATGGAGTTTTTCCACAAGACTGCTTTAGCAGTATGTATTTATTTTTTTTATCTTCCAAGCCATACAGGAACAAAAAGAAAAAAGGCTAAACAACCACTCAATACAGCAGTTCCTACTGCCTATATTTGCTGTAACCAATTGCACAGTCTGTCAGTGAGGAACCTTACAGAAATGAGATGATTCCTGTTCAGTCAACACACTTATCTGGAGGTCTCCATGTGCAAATTCCCTCCTCCAATCTATTCTAGTGGAGTAGGAGAACTCTCACTTCCTCGGTAACAAGTTGCTGGGGGTGGTCAATATGGAGAATTCCCTTTTGGATCAATGTAATCCAACTGGTAGGACAAGGGTGTCAACCTTGAAGAATTAATACAGTTTACCCCAGCACTAGAAACCTGACCATTCTTGGAGAGTGTGACCAGCCAGATGATCTTGAGTTCTTCTTGAGATGCATCTCTTGGATGATTCATTCTTGATTTTTGTGTTTCACACATACTCTACTGCCCTAACCACACTTAAGTTTTTTGAGATTTGTTAATTAAGCAGCTTTCACATACCACCTACCTTTGGAACACTAGCATAAAGCATAAAATTCTTATGAAAGAACCTTTTTGAATAACTAATACTATTGTACAAAGAATATTTTTTGATAGAGATGGATGAGGTCTTTCACTGAATGCTGTTCCTGCTCTGTGATTTTTTTTTTTTCTGTCGCTGCATTCTCAAGAGTTACATTATTATTTTTTTTGCATTGGACCCTCCACCCTAATTGTTTTGTGGACAGATGAGTACTATAGTCTGTAGCTAAAATTTTCCTTATCCTAAAATGTACCCACCCCTCCAAAGAACCACCCACCCTACTTCCAGTGTGTCTGTTTGTCACATCAGGAATGTGCTTTTGGTTTACACAAAGTGCTCAAGGAGGCTGTGTTGCCCTCATATTAACTCTTTTGCTCGTGCAGTTTGTGGAAACTGAGTCACGATATTCACTTGTACAACAATACATGCAGTAACTCTGAGATTTATTAATGTATCCTCTCAAAAACTGGTAAGATTTCATTGAAGATCATAAGTATCTTGTACAAAAATAATGACAGTTTTAAAATTAAGTGTTTTTACTGAAAAATGCAATTTTTTTATTGTAGTTACTCACCTTCAAACTATTAACAAATCGAGTGCAAGGTGATTTTCATTTTAAGTATAAAAATACTTTTCTTCATTTTATAGTTTTATTTGCCTAATCTCTAGAACTTTTACAAGGATATCAAAAGTCTTTTAAGGTATATGTTTATATTTTTTCATTTTCTCTACCATATTACTAACTCTTGCTATTATCATCAACATACAATGCAACAAAATAATTAAAATTGCAAAATATAAAATAAATAGATACCTTTTAATTTTTTTTGTAGAATATCTTTAAAGATTTTTCATTTGTTAAATTCATAATTTCAGCTCTCCCTTTTCACATGTAGTTAATTTTTGAAGTTTTATTCTCTTGTCCTTTATCACTTATTGATCATCTCGACACAGTTCAGTGGTATCCTCTAGGGTATATTACGGTTGTGCAAACCTTTGGCAATATTTTTGTTCAGCACCTGATATCAAAAGCCTTGAGAATGGATGCAAAATGTGATTTATATTTAAAAAATGTTTAAAACTTTTCATTATGCATTTGAAAACATAACTAATACATAATTGACAAAAATATAATAGTAAGACCTAAATACAATAGAAACTGTATCTCTAACTGTAGCGTATTTAGTTAAGAAACAATGGTAAGTTGTATAGTCCATCAAGCAGCCAATTTCCTATAACCCATTAGGACAACTGTGCACCAATTTCAAAATAACTATTGTTAGTTTATAATATAAAATAGCCTCTTTCTAATGTCTATGTATATGTTATGTACACATCTACATGGAAGCTATAAAGCTTAAACAAATATGTTGAAGGTGGGTGTGGCAGCTGTTAGAGGTTGAAAAAATTACTTGTTTCAACTTTATTTTGCTCAGAGAACTTTGTAACGAATGAGTCGAGAGATAACCAAAGCATCTCATTGTTTAAATGTAACGTCATTACTGCCATTGAATTATTGAAGATACAGAGTGCCAAATTCGAGAATTATCTTAGCTCGTTGATCACGTGACAATACATCTGAAGTTTAAGTTGTTTTTTAAAGGTTTATTTTAAAATAAAGGACATAAAACTTTGATAAAATATAACCTCGAATCGTAACACACATTATAATATTAATTTCATTTACATACATTGATATTAAAATTGTTTAACTCTCTCAGCATGGACCCAGTTGATTTGACCAACCATGTGATCTCTTTGTACTTATATAAAATCTTTATAAGTTTGATACTACTAACTTTTAATACAGTAGGTATATCTTCACAAAATTTGGCAATCTTTCAGTAAACATTATAAGTCTTTCACATACAAAAAAATCACTTTTTTATAGAAGTGTTTTAAATATACTTAGAAAAGATTTGTCCATGAATATATCAAATATTCGTTTTGAATAGTTCGTGTTCAAGATGATTTTCGTGTATAAAATGAAAATACTTCTCTTCATTTCAAGAATCTAAGATTTGATTTGTGTAATCTCTAAAACCTCCTAAATACATTTCTAACGTTTTTTTTCAGTAAAACTTTATATTTTATCTGTTATTTTCTCCACCCTAACTCTATGCAGTGTTGCTCAATTTGACGACTTCATATTCACCAAAAAAAAAATCGAGAAAAATCTAAATTTCCGTTTTTTCTTTCTAGAATGACTTCAGATTGGAAAAATGAGATGAATTAATCTTTATTCAAGAATTGGGCCTAAAATAACGACCATCACACATAAGTCATGTAGCAAAGACAAATAAAACCAGAAAACAATTTACAGAATTAGAACAATTAAGTACTTATATCTTATAGGCGTACAATAGCTCAGCAGAAGGCTTAAGGGCTTAATAACACCTAAATTCAAGGTTAAATGGCCCAGAACACATAGCTCATTGTGCAGTTTTGCACTTAAAACAAACAATTAGATAATCTTAAAATTAACACATATGTGAATTATAAACATTTCTACATACTCTCACACACACATGAAAAATTTTCTGATAATATTCTATTTATTTTGACAGAATATAAAGAGTCATTCAAGTTTGAAATAAACCGCAAGTCTAGGGCTTTGGCTCGTGTCTTCAAAAGGCATTCTTTGAAGGTGGAAGTTTGGTCTAAAGGGTATGTGTTATTACTTTAGTTCTTTTTTGTGTGTCCTGTTTCTTTCAGTTGTTATCTCTAAGCCACCATGTGAAATTGAGAAAAAAAAAAGGAGCAGTTGTAACAATGTAGATCATCAATACTGATTGATAAGTAGAACATATGAAGGAGTAATCTGGATTATGTTGTCCTTTCGTGACATATGTCAAGTATTATAACATTCAGCCAGTGACTAAAAAGATATTTGATTGTCAGTAAAATTAAATTTGATTGCTTGTCCAATGAGATGATAGGAAAGCGTATATATTTAGGGTGACAAGTTGAGAACTAATGAAATTGACAATGGTGTATTTATGATGGGCCTGGATAAGAAAATGGTGGAATTTTTGACAGATATTAGAAATTGGAACCATGAATTTTTTGTTATTTTAAGGTATAAGTTTTTATCCTTATTTGTTAAAAATACGGGAGGTTCAGTGGGCTCTGTCTTGGAGCTGGCTGGGTGGGCTGCAACCTCTCAGCTTTTCCTACCATTTTTGCCCTTGCCCATTTTAATACCTATCATTATCACAATCGGTAATTGATGCGTATCATGTATATTTTCATATGCACATAGGAGTGTAGTGTCATCAGAGCATACCTTAGCGTTGCTCCTGCATCTGAACTTGGAGCTGAGTCTCAACACTTCGAAAATTAGAATTAGGTATACAGAAAATAAGTTATTCCGTCTATGCTCAAAATTCAATGTCTCTCATAACCAAACTCTCAGAGAGTCAGAAAACATTGCCTCTTTGTGATCCAATGTGTCCAATGGTAGAGTTCTTTCAGACTGCCCAGCATACATACACGATCAAACTAATTGATGAACTAGCATGAGGCATCCTGCAACTGTTGCAGATGTTAAAGCATTTAAATGGTGTAAATATTTATCACGTAATTACTAAGACATGAATGTGTATTAAACACTTAGTCAATTTTATTTTGCAACTCTGTGTGTTTGAAACATACACATTTTTAAAAAGGCTTATTATTATATAATATGCAACAAAAGTCACTTTATTTAGCTATTCATATTGGTATGACAAGAGGTATACAAAACATTATGAAAGTCAAAGTTTTTAACACTGTAGTGCAGTTAAAATTTAGAAAAATTAATAAGATATATGTTTCTTAAATTATTTTATAGTTACTCATTTTCCTATTGTTTTTTTGTAATTTAGAAGTAACATGTACATAATTATTCTTGTGTTTTGAAAATAAGCACTTTTGTCCCACTGATTCAAGTGTCAAACAATGAAATGTGAAATAGCTTATGTATATAGAGATCTGAATATATGAATTAAATATACTGATTGTTTCTGTCTTTTGATAATTATGTCTTGATCAAGGATTCTTTTATTTGTAAAAGAAAATGAATCAGACTTTAAACTTTCAAGAAGTTCAAGGGTAACTTAGAAATGCTCGAATGTGATCTCTAAGTGATTTTTCGTATCTACAGAGGATTTCTTCGCAGTGATGCTCAAATAGGAACAGTTAGCGTAAAGCTGGTTGACTTAGAGAAAGTTTGTACCCTTCATGAGAGTTATGATGTAAGTGATTTTTTTTTACAGGAAGTTAATAGTGTTTTTAATATTTATGTGTAATTGTGTGTTATTTTAATACTTTTATAAATGATATTCTTACTTGATACTAAGGAAAAATAAATATATTTATCCTGTAGTTCTTATGATAACGAGTATATGTAATATTAAAGATTTAATTTTTCATGTGCCACAACTCACTCAAGACGTGTGTTCAGAATAACGTGTATGACACCTGTATTTTGTAGCAGCAATTATACTTCGAGTCCATACAGCATTCAATAAACAGATAATTTGTACAGAAACCATATTTATTTTAAAATCCACATCTTCATGATAAACTTTCTTGCATAGATACACACTGGAAAGGAAAGATCATGCTGAGGAATTGAATGAATAACAGTTATAAAGTTGAAATGTTTAAGTGCACGCTGGAGGTTATAAATGTTTTATAGAAATCATATCCACAAATTTGAGAAGAAATATCTTAGTATATATATATAAAATACCCAGCATTTCTCTTGAGGGTTAGGTGTCTACTGTTGTCATATCTACAATTCAAATGATACATTATAGAAAAGAATATGGTACAGCAATACAATATAAAATAATGTGATACAATGTATGACAAGAAAGAGGCTTTAAAGAAGAAATTAATTGGGAAGGTTCGTGTATACTGAGAAATTAGGTAAAGGTAAAAGATAAGTTTATGCTTAATACAAAATCATAGATTTAATTTGTTATCAATGTGTACAAATGAACTTGGCAACATAGTGTAACTAATCAAATTTTATGTTGTAAGTTTGTAATTATATAAGGAAATATTAAAAACAAATCCTCAATCTTCCCTAGTATGAAAATTTTGATATTTGCTGTCTGGGTTTGTCTCTTCTCTAATTTATTTACCACTCCTCTGAGAAATATGGAATTTAGCATAAATTACCCATTATAATATAGTTATTACTCACACAAAACATAATTTTTATAGCTCTTCAATCATATTTAGTTACAGAGCCATAAACTAGAAAATCAGACCTCTCTTGCCATGCCCACCTGTCACATTCTCTCTGTCACAAACTGCCAGTAGTTCTTTGACATATATTTTTTATAACCAATAATAGAGAGCCAAAGTTTTAATCTATCAAGTGATATTTTATATTACATTGTTGTCTGTACAGAAAATTGTATATTTTACTTCCAGCCTAAACTTTATTGCCACAGGAAACACGTCAAGGAACTTAACAGCTCTTGTCACATAGTTAGAAACCCAGAAAATTATGATAGTTATTGGACAATGTCTTCTTTTTACATGTTATTATTCTGTGTACTTAGACAAAGTATTTAACCCTTTCGAGATGAGTCACGAGTGAAAGGCCATGACATCTCATTTGTTGACTAACAACTAACATTCAAAATTTTATTGAACTACGATTTCATGAATTTTATGTCAATAAGTTTGGTATCAAACTGTAGATCATAATTCAAATTTTAGTACAATACATTACTGAATGTCTTATTTTAAAAGTAAATATTAAAAAAACAGATAAACATTGATTTTGTGTCATGTGGTATGTTGAATGCAGCACTGGTTCAAATTAGATGTTTGTGAAGTCAAAATACTATGTCTGTAGTTTTGTACGAATT
>NW_013672013.1:4169-11795 GCF_000517525.1 Limulus polyphemus | reverse complement strand
CACAAAATTTTGTGAAGATACAATAACTACTTTCAAAGTCAAAATATATATATACCACCATGATGACATGTTAATTTCAAGGTCTTGTAAAATACATGAGCCCATTGCGATAGGGTTAATACACATGTTTTGTTATTAATATATTTAATCAAAGTGAACAAATTAAACTAAGCAAAAAAAATAACCTTCACCAAAACCAGCAAGAGTTTCTTTATTTTGTTTGCATATATATATTGTTAAGCTCAAAACTACATAATTAGCTATATGTGCTCTTCCTCCTATGGGTATCAAAACTCAATTTTTAGTGTTCTAAGCCCTCACACCTACAAATGAGCCACTGGAGAGTGTTTCTCGTTATAATTTGGCCTTTTCAGACCAGATAGATGCTACTGATACCCCCTTTGATTTTTTTCTTCTCACTGTTGGAATTCTAAACCAAACCACGTGTAAACTATAGTAAAATTTCTAAATAGTAATTATTTTTCAGTTTTCGTTGTGAGACATAGTTTCAAAGAAAATGTTAAAATACTTCCTTTCATCTAAGAATTTCAATTTTTTACCATGAAGTTTCATTTTATATTTCTATTCAGTCTGAACCATATTTCTTTTGATACTTTATTTTACTTATCAGTTGCAAAAATCTCGCAAATCTACAAAGATTTATTGGTTCCCTAGGATTTGACCTTTCAAAATGGCATCACAGATACCTTTGTCAAGTTAAATATGATGTTGTTAGCTTACAATATTGTTGGTCAAAGTTTTGTGTTTTCAATAAATAATGATTTATTTAATTTTTTTAGTTTTGTTTGAATATTATGAACTTAATAATATGCAATACATAAGGATTTGTGTCACTGGAATATTTTGTTCTAAACTTAACTAAGTTAACCTTTTCATAGAAGAAAGTTTCTGGGGCTTTGAAACAGATAAAAATTAACATGAAAATAACATATAGAGAAACTATGAAAAATTCCCACATCTGTCATTAGTTTCTCGTAGATTCCTTTGGTTGTCACTACAGGAGTTCTAGCTGGTCATGTTCCCATGAAACCATAAATTACTGCTCAAAAATGCCATTTTTGTTCTAAGTTGATGTAAAGAGCATTTAATGTGTTCTATACAATCGTATTTAAACATTGCTGCTTCATTAGTAATTATTCAAACCACATGCTGTGACATTATACAAAGGGTGGGAATAAAGGTCTGTACTAACGAACCAGTAGAAGAGAAGAAGAAAAATCACGTTTGGAGAAAAACTGGGTAATTATATTTTGAAGGGACTATATAAACCTTTGTATTATTTACAGGCAAGTTACCTTAGTTCTATTGTGTAAACATTTTACTTAAATGCACTCAACACCTGAAACGTACTGGTCATAATAGGGTTAATTTTGACAACCCTAATTACACATGCTAATTCTCTCACAAGGTTATTTTCTTATTTATTTATTTTAATATTGAATAATCATATAAATATTGAGTCAAATGTAATCGCATGAATTTTATACATTTTGTATATTGTTATGAAGTATAAATATTGTGCATTAACCTTTATTTTTACCTAATGCTTTAATGTATTTTATACATGTATCTGCCAAATTAGTTTGTCCCCTGTAACATCCCTTTTTCCTTCATACGTTGTTGTAACGTATTCTGTCTTATCATGTAGGCATATTTTATTATTGTTGTTGTTGTTTTCAGTAATGTTTCATTTGAATTGTAAATACATTAACAGTAGATGACCTTTGAGGTAGGTAAAATCTGAAGCATTGGGTGTTAATACAATTTTTCTCCAGGACTTCAGCAGCTTTCCAAATATATTTTTTTACCAATACAAGTTCTTGACTTGTAAGTAGTTGTAGTGATGATTTTTTATTGAATTTACTTTTGTGTGCAAAAAACGTTTCACTAGCTGTAGAATTAATTGGTCAAGTAGTTTCATAAAAGAAATAACAGTTTTATAGTTCAGTATTTTTATGTAGATATAATAATTTCTGGATTTCTTTGAATCAGCTAATGGATGGCAGGAAGGCGTGTGGTGGAAAGTTAGAGCTCAAAGTAAGGATACGAGATCCCTTATTGGCCAAACAGGTAGAAGAAGTGAAAGATCGTTGGCTTGTGATTGATTAGTAACCAGTAAGAAATACTGAACTTTGTTTGACTATCATGGAATACTGGCAAGTAAATTTTCATATGAAGGTTTTTGTGCTACAAAAAAAAGAGGTTTTATATCACTGGACTGTAAGTAGAGGGTTTGGGAAGAGGGAATTGTTAAATAATTTCAAAATGTTGTGTATAAATATTAACTATAACTAAAATGGATATGAAGCTGACATATATGTGTTTTTGTCATAGCTCAAAAATATTATAGAATTAAATAAAAAAAAATATCCTGCAAGGAATGTAGCTCGAGTAAATTTTATTAATTTGTAATTACTTTTTAAAGAGCATTAATTCAGATTCTATAAAAAACATGTGATGTGTGTAAACAATTATGAAGGAAGAAAACCAATGATTACTTTGTTTCTTTTACTTTTCTAAGAAAGCTTTCAGATGTATGTTGCAATTTCAATTAAATAAAGATTTGAAACCTAATTCTGACCGTTAAGATGGCTATGGCTTAGAAGTATATGTATTACTTTACCAGCAAAAATATTTGGAAATCAGTCTAAAGTAACTTGTATTTGATATGCTTTCAAAGAGTTTTACATTAATAACTATAAAAATGTAATAACTAGAAAGTTATGAACATAAAATCTGCTTATAACAAGTCATCCTGTGCATATTTGTGTAACAAATTATCCCGTACATATTTGTGTAACAAATCATCCCGTACGTATTTGTGTAACAAATTATCCCGTACATATTTGTGTAACAAATTATCCCGTACGTATTTGTGTAACAAATCATCCCATACATATTTGTGTCAATTCACAGCTTTAAAAACCTGAAGAACTCAGAAAAGTTTAAAACATTGTTATCCTGACATAACTTTAGGCAGGAGAAAATCCATAAAGATCCATTTTACAATTCTTTGTATTATTGTACTGAGAGTGGGGTTCATAAAGTAGTTTTATATTTCCTTAGCATGTCTTTATGTATTCCCGGATATGGTTAGTGACAACTGATTTTGTGAAGTATCTAGATTTTTTGTTGTAGCAGAGTTATTTTGTTTTGGTTTTATTATTCATCCTGTTTCAGCAACATAATTCTTACCACAGCAACAAAAAAAAACCTCAATGTTTTTTATGTTACACAAGAGTTTTCACTCTGGTACGTTGTTTTTTCTAAACGTCTCATGTACTCCTATTATTACACATGCCATATTAATAACTCTTGCTGCCAGAAAAAGGCTGTAACATGCAGTTGGAAATCCACATAAAAAAAGATAGATTTTGTCTTGTAAATTTTTGTAAATCGTAAATATGTAAATTTAGCTTATATAAAAATGTTATATAACACTAAAGTATTTACCATATACCAGTTTGCCTCTGGAGAAGAAAAGTCCATCTTTTGAAAGTGCTCAGGTCATGGGGTATCATTATCTTTGTGTACTATCTACGATAATTTGAGATATTTCCTTGTGAGAGAATTGTCGATGTCTTATGTCCACAGCTTTGTATTTACAAAATCATTGTTTTGTTAGATACTTTTAATTATTTTATTATTATTTACTTCAAGAGAAATGAGAAAACAAGTGTTACGACAATTTGATACTTCACAGTTCAATACAGGATTATCGACCAAGCTTGTGAGGGTTTCCATATGAGAAAACAAGCAACTACATTTAAAATTGGAAAAAAATAAATTATCAATCCGCATTGTACCTTTTTGGGAAGTTATATGTAATTCAGTTTTTCAAAAATAATAGTTCTGTAATTTTTCATTTCCATGTTGTAAAATCATCAAATTGTTAATTTCTGCAAGATTGTTTGTGTATTTAATCAGAAATTAAGAATGTTACATTGCCCTCGTATAGAGCTCACTAAAGAGTTTTTAGAAAACCTGTATCAATCCATTTACTGTTTCAGAATTAATTGTGTAAATATAAAAATAATATTCAAAAAACTTGATCACAGTGTAGTAATTAGATATTTCTGTAGCTTTTGATTTATATATTTTCTCTAATATTTGTCAATAACTTCTCCATAAACAATTTAATTTAGAGTAGAAGAGCAAATCAACTTTAGTATAATATAGAATAGCTTGATTGTTCCTTAGTTCTCCTGAAGAATAGTCGACTATTCGAAAAGTGCTCGGGTTTTAGGTCTTATTTTAAGTCTATAGAATAACTTAGAGTTGTAATTTCAACTAAGATTTGTAGCCTAAACACACTTTCCACAGTAAGACTTGTTCTTAAGGCAATTTTATGTTGTTGAAATCATGTTCAGGATAAGAAAAGCTGGAATTGTTTTACATGTGTATTTAAAAAAATTCAAAAGTATTAGTAAAAGTGTAAGAATTTGCCAACACTATGGTTCTCAAAGATAAGTTGATGCTATAGCATGAAGCAGATTACGTTAATGAATCTGTGTTATGAATAAGTAAACATATGTTATTATTTCAACCAAAAGTAAAAGTTTGATGAGTTGGTATTGTTACTGATTTTGTTTTGTAACAAGATTAAAAGTAAATATGACCTATGAGCAGGTTTAATAATAGTAAATACAAACCACTGATCCAGCTGAGTGATATTCATAGTAAACACATGTTTTTGATTTGGACTTATTTATGTCATATGCAACTGTATTCATAGTAGTGAACCATATATCTGGCTTCATTTTGCAGTAGTCCAGCTGTCAAATATCTGTTATCTTTTATTCATGAAGAGATTGATTTTTTGTGTTCTCTAAATAAAGTACTAAATTTTTTTTGTATTTTGAAAAAATGACCTTGTATTTCTTCTCCTTACTTATTTTATTAAAATATACAAAACAAACCATATCCATTTTTCTTTTAGTCCATGCTGCTCAGGCTGTACAAAAACAAACAATATCTATTATTCTCCTAGTCCATGCTGCTCAGGCTGTACAAAAACAAACAGTGTCCATTATTCTCTTAGTCCACTCTGCTCAGACTGTACAAAAACAAACAGTATCCTTTATTCTCTTAGTCCATGCTGCTCTGGCTGTACAAAAACAAACAGCATCCTTTATTCTCTTAGTCCATGCTGATCAGACTGTACAAAAACAAACAATATCCTTTATTCTCTTAGTCCACGCTGCTCAGGCTGTACAAAAACAAACAGTATCCTTTATTCTCTTAGTCCATGCTGCTCAGACTGTACAAAAACAAACAGTGTCCTTTATTCTCTTAGTCCACGCTGCTCAGACTGTACAAAAACAAACAGTATCCTTTATTCTCTTAGTCCACGCTGCTCAGGCTGTACAAAAACAAACAGTATCCTTTATTCTCTCAGTCCATGCTGCTCAGGCTGTACACAAACAAACAGTGTCATTTATTCTCTTAATCCATGCTGCTCAGATTGTACAAAAACAAACAGTGTCATTTATTCTCTTAATCCATGCTGCTCAGACTGTACAAAAACAAACAGTATCCTTTATTCTCTCAGTCCATGCTGCTCAGGCTGTACACAAACAAACAGTATCCTTTATTCTCTTAGTCCACACTGCTCAGGCTGTACAAAAACAAACAGTGTCATTTATTCTCTTAGTCCATGCTGCTCAGGCTGTACAAAAACAAACAGTGTCCTTTATTTTCTTAGTCCATGCTGCTCAGGCTGTACAAAAACAAACAGTGTCCTTTAAACTTGTATGTTGCTGAGAGTATACAAAAGCCAAGAGTATCCTTTGAAATATTATGATTACCAAGTGATTAAACCATTTATTTTCTAAGATATTAGCAAAACAAAAGTGTAAAGATACGTGATGTTCCTTTTGATAAGGTTTTTAAGATCAACTGAAAAATGACTAATCTAATAATGTCATTATTACCTGATTGTAATTTATCATTTAGAGGACTCTGAAATGAATAAAAGTCTTAACTCGTACTTCATAATATGATCTTCTAAACCTTCAGATTATACATGCATGAATTAATATGTAATCTATGGAAATATAATATTCAATTGTCTATCTGTCATACTCTGTATCTCCTGAATGGTTAATTATACAAACAAGAAGTTTGTATCAAAATCCATATTTTCAAGAGTATATTACAGGAAAATTATTCATTCTTTGCAATTCCTAACATTTCATATTTATATCAACATTGGTTCATCTGTCTTAGTATGTGCTGAATGATAAATCTGACAACAAATTTATTAAGAGCAAAAATGTTTGTTTGGGGGGGGGGGGGTTTACAAAAAAAAAAGGGACTTCCTCCATTATCTAATTGAAAGAAATATTTGAAGGAAGAAAGGTAGAAATTAAACAGGAAAACCTCATCATGAGAGGAATGTTTTTCAGTAAGTATTTGTTTTGTTTTGGTTCGTAATTCCCAATGGTTACTTCTTAATCTGTTATCAAATTTTTGCTGTCTTCAATTTTACGTTTTTTTTTTCTTCAGTCATATTGTAAACAAAGAAGAGCTTTGAAAATACGATTAATCAAACAAAAATCCCAACATCTAAATGACCATGGCGTGTTCTTATAAAATAAATTCCACCTTTTGGTTTGTTTTCATTCTAGGTTATCAAAAGTCTCTTTTTTATTTATTTTTTTTTTTTAGCTTTTCACGGGATATATTTTTTGTTAATGTTATAATGTCTCAGTTTTGAGTTTTACGACATAATAAGCGCTATCCAATATTTTTTCTATTAATTTTGCGTCTAAAAAGCACTATTTTAAAAAAAAATTGATATTTTCACCAAAAAGCCAAGGCTTGTTGTTTTTTGGTTCATATATATATACGTATATATACTTTTGTTTTTCATGTTGGTATTATTTAAATGCATGATTTTATTTTACCATGTTGAATAATTGATTTGAATTGAATTTCTCCTCTCTGATTCTTCTTATAGGAACGTCAGTTGTCAAAAAATGATCACTTCTGTAGCAATCTTTTTTTCAGCTCAAAAAATAGCAAGAAATGGTGGCTGAAATAGTCCCAGTGGCTGAAGCTGAGTGCTCTGATGTATCGAAAACCGAAAGATTTTTTCCAACAATGCATTATATTCAGTCTCCTTTTCTTAAAAGCAAATGCAATAAACTGTCTCCAAGTAAAACTAGGATGAAAGAAAAAAACGTTATCAAAATAAAATGTAAATACTTAATATTTAAAAAAAACACACACACTAAAGAAATGATCATTAATTTCACTATAACATTATGTACAGTTTATACTTGTCATTGAACAACACTGAGTCCATACAGTCATGCACTATGCTAAAGAAAACATGAAAAGATGAAAGAAAATAACGGTTGATATTTAAAATAAAGTCACGGCTGAACAATGGATGACAGATGATTTTATGTTGTATATAGTGACAACAAGAAGCTTTTCATTCAACTAATAAGATATCTTAGAAATATGAATAATATTATGACAATTTGTTGAATAGGCGAAACTGCAGTCTATGGCGGAGGGTACAGCCAATCATTAGACCTGTACGTCATAGATTCTCTTTTCAGTTTTCTCTCTGGTGAAAAAGAAATATATGTCACT
>NW_013672013.1:0-3852 GCF_000517525.1 Limulus polyphemus | reverse complement strand
TATATATATATATATATATATATATATGTGTGTGTGTGTGTGTGTGTGTATGATTTTATTGATGCAAATCTCTTTATTTTATAAAACATTATATAATGGTTATCATTTTTATGGATCTTTCTTCGTGTTGGTCTGTAAAGACATTTTGTTTTTAGCGGGTTGGTCTATAATGGCTTTTAAATTTTTTTTTCGTGTACTTCTATTTTTTGTACTTGTGTTAGGAAGCATTCATGATTACTGTCCATTGTTGAGCATGGGGAGATCACCCAAGCCATAGGCCTAACATAGCATAGGGTAATGTAATGTAAAGAAGCCTGAACTAACTTTACACAAATTCAGTAAAAATGTGTGACAGAAAATAATTTGAGATGATGTTTTGTATGTAAAGAAGAGCAGGACTCACCTTCTCACACCAGTAGTAACACAGTGTTGATTACTGAATACGAAATACACATCATTTTTCAAACTTGAAAACTGCATTAACTTATTTAGGACTCTGTGTGTCACAAATGAAAATACATTTGTGGATGTCATTAAATTGTCTATTCTGTGACGTATAACACTTCTTGACACAAACAGTCTGTAATACCGATATTCGACACAGAATAGTAAATAAATCTAATTAGTAAATCTTTGAAACTTACTAAAGATTTTGTGTCACAAACCAAAATAAAAACACATTTGTGAAAGTAAGGTAATGTTCTATTCCATGATATATAACACTTATTGACACAAACAGTCTGTGATGTGGAAATTAATCTTTAAGCATTATGAAACCTGGTATGCCAATATTTGAAGCTTCCTCCACTTATGAAGTAGTCTTTATGTCATAAATCACAGCACAGGTCTTTAAAGAGTAGTAATCGCTCTATCAAATGACACAAAAAGTCTGCTTTGCCAAAATTAATCTATGAATATCAATTGAACATCATTATTCACAGTTTGTACTTGCGTCTGCTCATTAAGACTCTCTAATGCTGCCTAGTTCAAGAACGTAGCAGTAGCTAGTACTCTCCAATGGTAGATCAGCTAATATCTTGAGGTTAGAATCTCCTCTTTGAACTTATAGGACTTAAAATGCTACTTTTGTAGCGAGAAACGAAAATTAATATTAGATGCTTATACACTTTTAGACAAACATAGATTTTAGGTAGTTCCACATATTCTCCAAGACACACTATGCGATACAAGTCTTGACACTCCCCTTCACAAAATACCATTTCTCTTCTGAAAGGATGTTTACAGAAATTGTTTGCACAGAACTGTTTGAATGCTCCTTTAAAAACGTTTTTCAAAAAAGAGGTAATAAATTCTTCAGTTTTACTTGGAGAATTCCTTGAGATTTTAGTCTTCTTGATGGAATTCTCATAGTCTTTCTTTCTCTAGGGTGAATAATTTGAAACAAACTTAGTTATTTATCTTCGGAGTAAGCTTCTGAATGATTTAGAATGTTGTAGGCTATCCAGGCTCAAATAGATTCTGAATGTGGTATATCATAAGGAGAGTGGCTACCTGTACACAGGATCCATGCACAGAAACAAACAAGAATGCCACAATCAAAAGAATTTGATGAGGAATGTCAATTGGAGCAAGAAACTGCCAATCTTCTACAATCAGAAATTTCCCATGGGACTGATGAGTGGATGAGAATGGATTTTTTTTAAATCACCACAAACAAAATCCAGTGACATGCTTTTACATTAGCTGTTTTCCGCTTGTTGGATATATAAGACTGTTTGTGTGTTATAAGTATTTCGTTTATTTGATGATTTAATATTTAATTTGCTTTTCATAACAAGAGAATTACAAGTAATTATTTTAAAGGCTATAGTTATGATAAGTATGTTTACGTAACTCTATGAATTGTGTACGTTGTGTTTGCAATTACATTGTTGTGTAGGCTTTACTAATATTGTGGACGTCACATTACTCGAACCATCGCTATTTTTCTCGTTACTTTAACTGATTTTGTTAAATCAGCGCCATCGCGAACCTTTAATAGAAAGTTCGAGGCCTCAGTGATTAATGTATAAATATAGGCGACCAAGCGAGCGCTAGTCGAGAACTGAAGTTAAATAAGTGTCAAGTGCAGTTTAGTCAGAAAATTGGTTAATGAGAGAAAAGGTGAAGCTGGCCAGTGTGTGAGTGAATAGCCCTAATGGCAGGGGCGTGGAAAGCCAGCTCAGACCCCAGAGTCAGTAATATCATTGGGCCCCACTTTTGTTAATTTTTCATAAAAAAAAATTTAGGTGACAATTTTTTCAGGAGTTTATGAAAAAAAGCAGTAACCATTTTAACTCATAACATAGTATGCATTTCTAGTGAGCTTTGGAAGATCCCACTGCTGGACCCCTCGACAGACCTGGCAGCAGCTACCCCTTGCCCCCTCTCATCAACTCTGCATAACAGGTGATATTTTAAAGTGAGTTTCATAGTTTAATAGAGGTAAGGAGAATAATGTGTCTTGTCAAAGTGTGTTCTAAAGTAATTGAACCCATCTGTGTGGACTTTGACAAGAAAGGAGACAATTATTTGAAGTTCAGGATACAACTGTGGTAAGCCATGGGGGTAGCGTAAGTGAATTATTCACAGATGCTATTGTGATAAGAGTAGAGAAAATTGTTTGTCTTGTCAATTGGATTCTAAAGTAATTGAATCAGCCTAAGTGGACTTTTAACAAGAAAAGAGAATTATTTAGAGTTTTATATACAACTGTGATGTTCCATAGTGTAAAGAATTTTTCTACAGATCTTTGACTTGTTATGAATGTATTATTTTAAAACAAGTGGATTACGTGTTGTCTATTTATTGTTCGAATTTATTGCCAACAAGTCACAGACACCTACTGCAGAAGAATCTTCAACCCATTCGTCTTTAAAACCCTGACACTGGCCATTTCAGAAAACCCATAGTTTTCTGTCCACATTCAAGCCATTGCATGAAATGGCATAGAACTGGTAAAATATTGAAAAAATGTTGATTGCATTCAGTTGAATTGGACACAGTAGTCAGAAAATCATCAAGCACAATATCAGTTACCCACTCTTCTGGTCACAACGAAAACATCAATTTTACCAACTTGTGTAAAAGACTGACAAGAGTCACCATTTCTGGTTGGGAATTCCAAATCTTGGGGAAAACTTGATCTTTTTTTATTTAAATATATTTCAAACGTTTTTGGTGCAGAAGTCAGCCTTTGTTGGATTATTTCTCGGTAACACTTAGTGGTCTTCCCTTCAGAATTACCAGAAAGTATGTTAAGTTCAGGGTCATGAGATTCAGTTTGTGAGTTTCGATTAGCTTTGTTTCTCTTCTGCAATTTTCTTTTCAGTTGACTTAAGTTACAATGTTTTGGAGGACATGTTTCCCTATGGGCATTTGAGCTGCTACTGTGTGATAACAGGATCTTGTTGGTGGACACATACACTATTCTACGGGATACAATTGTATGAATTTCTTTGGAAGTTCTTGTACAGTAAAACACTAGTTAACTGAAGAACAATATGTCTATTTTTTTTACAGACCAGTCCTTCTCCGGTTTTTATAGCACATTTATCATTCAGTGTATTTTCATCTAACTTGTAATTAAAAAATCTATTTTTCACAATAGCAACAATATTATCAGGGCTGACAAGATCATCTAGGAAAACAACTTCATCTTCTCTCAACTGATCTTCACACTTCTTAGATGTAAACCACCAGTGCCACATAATCCATGTAACAGCTCACAGTGGTAATACACAGACAGGAAAATAACACTAAGCAATAATTCTTCCATCTTTGATTCCTTATGTTTATTCATACATTTCAGGACACTGTTGAACGTTTCTGCACAGTTTATTGTAATTACTG
>NW_013672012.1:49374-52904 GCF_000517525.1 Limulus polyphemus | reverse complement strand
TACCAGGGTCACGTGACTTCCGCTGTCGTAACAATAACATAAACGGAATAAGGCATAAATCGGTATATTTTTAATTTAATTTTACTTAACGTTTTGACGTGGGGTGATTATTAATCGAAAATTTTTTATTGCAGTTTTATTTTACTGTTGATAAAAACGTTTATCTTCCATTTCTACATTTTTTGGGGGTACAAAAATAACTTCATTTATATCAGAGCTGTGTAGCGGTATAAAATATATGTATATAAAACTAAATTGGAGTAACTTGTCGTATTACACAAGTTACTTTACCACCACGAGATAAGTTACCCGGATGTGTTTTTGTCAGGAGATCTATAAGTTTCGTTTTCAAGACTGATGCTGAAAATGATCAATTTGTCATCCTGTTTTGACCGATGTTTATGCATCAATCAAAGCTGTCCTTTAATAAAAAAAAACAAATGTAAATCCTGTTTCTCAGGTTCCTTTAGCTGGAATTTGGCCAGTTTTCGATATAGTTAGTTGCTTTTATATTGTGTATTTATTTGAACTTTTTTTTTGTCTTTAAAAATATACGTGTTAAAACTATTTTCATATACCATTTTAATTAAAATCAATGAATGCCTAAATATTTATTGCGCATGCCTAATGTTTTCGTGTTCTTTTTACTAATATCTGTCGTTTGGCATCGTTTATGATGTAGTCCATGGTGTTTTATTGTTTATTGTGAGCACGACTGTAGCACCTGCATTGTTGAACAATAGGAGAACAGCTGCTAACAGTTTACATCAATTTATTATAAGTTATATACTTTGTTATAAGTATATTAGTAATTACTGTCAGATTTAATGGGTAGTTATGAAGCCTTAAATACTTTGCCCCTGAACAGTCACCACAACATTGCCTTTTTACATTGCTCGTAATTTTAAATAATGTACACGTGAGCGTTACAAGAGTCAAGTTTTAGATGTTATATAGATTAATTTTTTGTCGTTTAGCTTTACAGTTGTTATTGGCCCGGCATGGCCAGGTGGTTAGGGCGCTCGACTCTCACTCTGCAGGTCGCGGGTTCGAATCCCCGTCACACCAAACATGCTCGCCCTTTCAGCGGTGGGGGCGTTATAATGTGATGGTCAATCCAACTATTCGTTGGTTAAAGAGTAGACAATGAGTTGGCGGTGGGTGGTGATGACTAGCTTCCTTCCCTCTAGTATTACACTGCTAAATTAGGTACGGCTAGCGCAGATAGCCTTTGTGTAGCTTTGCGCGAAATTCAAATACAAAAACAAACTAAGTTTAAAACTCGTTAGTTTTTGCCCTTCCTGTCCGGATATTCAGATCGTTGAAGGACTACGTCTTTATTCATTTGTTTTTTAATAAAAACGAAAGCTTATTTCCTGCAAGTAAATTTCTACGAATAGTCATGCGCAGTATTGTATACAGCATATGCGCGAAAAGGTAAACGTTGAACAGTGTCGATTAATGACAGTAAGATCTCATCGACAATATAAACACACCGACAAGACCTAGTAGAGGCTTCGTCGGTGTTTTGTCTTCCTACAATTTATACCACACACGGCTGTATAATCTAGAAAAGTTCTTGTAAATGCGTCTATTGTACGGGTATCAGCACAAGTTTTATCGTAATATAACTTATTCAACATCGTTTGTATTAACAATCACTAACCGTGTTCTTACTGTACAGCAGTACGTGTTAGGAGACCACCCAAGGTCTCCTCAGAATTTGAACGTATGTCAAGTATCTCTTTCGGGATAAGGACGCTGTGAAGCCTTAGAAAAGGGGTTTGTTTTGAATTTCGCGAAAAGCTACACGAGGGCTATCTGCGCTAGCCGTCCCTAATTTAGCAGTGTAAGACTAGACGGAAGGCATCTAGTCATCACCACCCACCGCCAACTTTTGGGCTACTCTTTTACTAACGAATAGTGGGTTGATCGTTGAACGCCCTCATGGCTGAAAGGGCGAGCATGTTTGGTGTGACGGGGATTCGAACCCGCGATCCTCAGAGTGCGAGTCGAGCGCCCTAACCACCTGGCCATGCCGGGGCCCTAATATAAAAGGATGAGTACCCTTACCGCAAAGTGATAGCAATTTCGTGTTTATATTCTTCTTATATCTCTCATACAATTCGAAGACATTGTGCCGAAAGCTCTAGATTTTGGTCTTAATATAAAATTAAGAATGCAGTACACCACAAAGCCTGTTGTGCTTTTTTGAAGAATACTGTCTTTTCAGTGGTATTTTATGATCATACGCATGCCATCGTAGAAAATACACATTACGTACGTTTAATGAGTAAAACAGTCAAGTGCACTTAAGTGACTGAAAAACCGTCAGAAACACCAATAATTTTATGCACTTATTTTACGAACATGACATTTTAAAATATGACATAAATTTGACACGTTATTAGTATTATACCCCATCGAAAAACGTGTGTGGGTAACAATTGACCCATAATCTCAAGATAGAGGCCTCACTGGCTAACCCTTTACGACCAGTAGTTACTTGACTCCAGCTAACCTTTGACCTTAAGTCGTAACTAGACACTGCTATTATACACACTAGCAGAAACGCCGTCGATCGTAGTATTCATGCCTTATTGAAAACATTTTAAAAAGGGAACATTTTCTTAATAAAAAAAAGGATTTTTCTGGGAAGTACAGCAGGAGAAAGTGTTTGATTTGTTATGATATAAACTCTTATGTTTTTAACTATTAAAAGTGGTCATCTGTGTTCTGTGATAAAGAAATAGTTGTCGCACATACCGTACATATTTTTCTAATTGCTTTAATCTTGAATACCCAAAGTGTGGATTTTTGTTTGGGCGCCATTCAATAGATGTCGCCACACTATATTTATTATTTCGGTCACATAAATATATATATATATATATATATATATACACACTAAAATCCAGCGAAATTATAATTGGAACAACTTGTGTAATAGACTCGATAATCTTAAACCTGATCCATCCACCCGTTGGACAACGATAACAGGTAATATCTCATTCGAAAACTTCACTGCCGCTACCGATAAGCAGAAATCAGATATATTCGCACGTTATTTCGAGAAAAAAAAATTGTTACCCTTCAGGACGCTAGATTCAATAGTAGGCACGAAGAGAAAATAAACTCCTTTATTAGCGATATGACAAAATCCTTTTCTATCTCTTTCCCGGTAAATTTACATCAGCATCCAACTCCCAGTTCACCACAGGACATATCAACCCCTATAACCACAGCCGAAATCAAAATCCACCTGAAGCTCTAGGCGAAGACAAAATCCCCAACATAGTTTTAAAAAATGCAACCCCCAAACTTCTAACACATCTCACCAATTTATATAATTTGTTTCTTTTTTTCCGGCCTTCTCCCTAATGCATGGAAATTAGCTGTCATCATAGTTATTCCAAAAAAAGGATCACAATCTAAAAATCCAAGTGACTTCAGACCCACCAGGCACGACATGGCCAGGTGGTTAGGGCACTCGACTCGCAATCTGCGGGTCGCGGGTTCGAATCCCCGTC
>NW_013672012.1:41477-48593 GCF_000517525.1 Limulus polyphemus | reverse complement strand
CGCAGATAGCCCTCGTGTAGCTTTGCGCGAAATTCAAAAACAAACAAACAAACAGACCCACCAGCTTAATCAACTGCTCAGGCAAACTTTTAAAGAAAATTATAACAAGGTTATTGTGGATGCTAGAAAAAACAACACACTGTCACGCATCCAAAACGCAGGACGCAAAAACAGACAGACTGCAGAACACCTCGTACGATTAATAGAAACCACATTTACTGGATTCAATAAATTACAAGCTACTCTTGCTATCTTCCTGGACGTACAAAAAAGCTTTTGACATTGTCTGGCACAACGGGCTCAAATACAAACTAAAGAACAAAAAAAAAAACCAATCACATTCACTAAATGGATATATAACATGTTAGTTAATAGATTCGCGCAAGTTAAAATTAACACGTCACTTACATAATGCTTAACGTTTAACGCAGGTGCACCGCAATGATCTGTCTTAAGCCCTTTGCTGTATACGCTCTTCGTTAACGATCCACCACAGCCAACCACAAAGCATTATGGAGCACCTCGTGGGATACCCCCCCCCCCCTACTAGCAGCAAAAAGCCCTCGACAAAATCACATAATAGGGCAGCAAATGGAGATCTAATACTTAATCCTACTAAAACTCAAGCTAAACTAAGCCTTTACAATACCCACATCTCATTCTCCAAATCTGCAAAATTCCTAAGCGTAACTATCAATCCTAAACTAACATGGCACACACACACTTCAAGGAAATCAGTAAGAAACTTAATACCAGAATAGCATACCTTCACAAAATAAGCCATCGCGCTCACGGATGCAGATAATAACTTACATTTCCAAGACATTTATCAGACCTTAAATAGATTATGGTTCAATGATAACGTGTAACATGAATCAAAACCAACTTCTGATACTTTAAAAACGGGTAATACGTCTTGTCCACCGCCTCCCTCGATACACACTGGCATGCTACGTGTTAAAAAAAACACTTCATTACATGTAGTACATGAACGCATGTCTGAACTTGCCACTAAATATTACAAAATATCCGCCTACCGAAATTCGCCCACAGCCGAATTTCACAAAATTGCCGCTACCCCCAAACCATGGTGCAAATGTCTATCCCCCATACAACATGATACACAACATCACCAATATCTATCCCCCATACAACATGATACACAACATCACCAATATCTATCCCCCATACAACATGATACACAACATCACCAATATCTATCCCCCATACAACATGATACACAACATCACCAATATCTATCTCCCCATACAACATGATTCACAACATCACCAATATCTATCCCCATACAACATGATACACATCACCAATATCTATCTCCCCATACAACATGATTCACAACATCACCAATGTCTATCCCCATACAACATGATACACAACATCACCAATGTCTATTTCCACACAACATGATTCACAACATCACCAATATCTATCCCCATACAACATGATACACAACATCACCAATATCTATTCCCACACAACATGATTCACAACATCACCAATGTCTATTCCCATACAACATGATACACAACATCACCAATGTCTATCCCCATACAACATGATTCACAACATCACCAATATCTATCCCCATACAACATGATACACATCACCAATATCTATTCCCATACAACATGATACACAACATCACCAATATCTATCCCCATACAACATGATACACAACATCACCAATATCTATCCCCATACAACATGATACACAACATCACCAATGTCTGTTCCCACACAACATGATACACAACATCACCAATATCTATCTATCCCCATACAACATGATACACAACATCACCAATGTCTATTCCCATACAACATGATACACAACATCACCAATATCTATCCCCATACAACATGATTCACAACATCACCAATATCTATCCCCATACAACATGATACACAACATCACCAATATCTATCCCCATACAACATGATACACAACATCACCAATGTCTATTTCCACACAACATGATTCACAACATCACCAATATCTATCCCCATACAACATGATACACAACATCACCAATATATATTCCCACACAACATGATTCACAACATCACCAATGTCTATTCCCATACAACATGATACACAACATCACCAATATATATTCCCACACAACATGATACACAACATCACCAATATCTATCCCCCATACAACATGATTCACAACATCACCAATATCTATTCCCACACAACATGATTCACAACATCACCAATGTCTATTCCCATACAACATGATGCACAACATCACCAATGTCTATCCCCATACAACATGATTCACAACATCACCAATATCTATCCCCATACAACATGATACACATCACCAATATCTATTCCCACACAACATGATTCACAACATCACCAATGTCTATCCCCATACAACATGATACACAACATCACCAATATCTATCCCCATACAACATGATACACATCACCAATATCTATTCCCACACAACATGATTCACAACATCACCAATATCTATCCCCATACAACATGATACACAACATCACCAATATCTATTCCCATACAACATGATACACATCACCAATATCTATTCCCATACAACATGATACACATCACCAATATCTATCCCCATACAACATGATACACAACATCACCAATATCTATCCCCATACAACATGATACACAACATCACCAATGTCTATTTCCACACAACATGATGCACAACATCACCAATGTTTATTTCCACACAACATGATGCACAACATCACCAATATCTATCCCCATACAACATGATACACAACATAACCAATATCTATTCCCACACAACATGATTCATAACATCACCAATGTCTATTCCCATACAACATGATACACAACATCACCAATATCTATTCCCACACAACATGATTCACAACATCACCAATATCTATTCCCACACAACATCACCAATGTCTATTCCCATACAACATGATACACAACATCACCAATATCTATCCCCATACAACATGATACACAACATCACCAATATCTATCCCCATACAACATGATGCACAACATCACCAATATCTATCCCCATACAACATGATACACATCACCAGTATCTATCCCCATACAACATGATACACAACATCACCAATATCTATACCCATACAACATGATACACAACATCACCAATGTCCATTCCCACACAGCATGATACACAACATCACCAATATCTATCCCCATACAACATGATACACAACATCACCAATATCTATCCCCATACAACATGATGCACAACATCACCAATGTATATCCCCATACAACATGATGCACAACATCACCAATGTCTATCCCCATACAACATGATACACAACATCACCAATATCTATCCCCATACAACATGATACACAACATCATCAATATCTATCCCCATACAACATGATACACAACATCACTAATATCTATCCCCATACAACATGATACACAACACCACTAACACACCACCATGATCTGTAAAAGTAAGAAGAAAATATTATATTTTATCTATAACTATTTCACTTTTCAGATCTTCATCTCTTCACTAGCCCTTCACTCGGGGCACTCCCGTTACCCCACACACCACACTCTTAGGCATTGGATCTATAGATCTCAGCCATGGCACTTGGGTCCACTGATCCCCGCCAGGCCCTGTAAAGGCCCGTTTGTTTCAACACTTTGTCAACGACCTTTCTCGACTTGTTTCTTCTGCAATAACAACCTGCCTCTGCTACGCCTTCAATCCACCTACTTCCCTCAATATTACCACCAGTGCATGCGTGTATATAGTATATGTGTGTGCATTCAATTTTGATACATTTATATATGAATTTTTATAAATTAATTTTTTCGCCCACTTGGCCCGTTAAAACAATTCGAGGTTAAAGATTAGAAGTTCGTAAAGTGGTTGCAGGGTGAAGGAGGATTGCTAATCTTCAAACACCCTTGGTGATTAATAGTTTTTCTCTAAACTATTAACTTTACAGCAAAATAACTGCCACAGACATAGAAACACTACGCCCATTATAGCAAGATTACAAAGTTTATGCTCTCTAATGGGGGGGTGGGGGGAACAAGTATTGACATTAGGGTTCCTGCGGAGTCAAGCTCGAATGTATGACCAGTTCGAAAATCCCTTATCTGACTGAAATAGAATAGTTCCAATAGGACTCAATGCTCCTCTTGGACTCGTTCAGTTTAAGGACAAAATTAATCCAGAAAGTTCTCCATGACTTTTTAAAGCCAAGGTATCACCCTCAGATATGGACATTCAGCTTTTTTTTTTCTTTTCTATTTTATTCTATATCAAATCAAGAGCAAACATAGTGATCACCTAAGCAAGGAGGAAAACTAACCTACTATTTGGTGGGATTACAAAACTTTGAACCCACACCAGGGAGGGACTCTGGAACTAAAGGTTATAAAACTTTAGACCACGGAAAGACACTCGGACTCCACACACACACATAATCTTAGTCTGCAAATTTATTTTTTACTTTTGTATTTTTAAGTTAACACACTACATTTTTTTTTACGAGTCACGCAAGAGAATTTATGTATTTTTATTTTGTTAAATGAAATAACCACTTTCAATCAAACTTTCGACGTTGAATGAAGTAATATTGATCCACTCATTACATATTTTTCATCGATGACTCGTCAAAAGTAATGCAGTAAATGAACGTATATCATTGTTAACTTGCAAAAAAATAAATCAAATCGTTTAGAAGTACAAAAGAAATAAACGCAAAATGCGTGAGTGAGTGTAAATATCTCTGCCCCTGGGATCCAAGAGTGGGTAAAAGCCACTGTTTCTGGCGGGTAAACTTTATGCCCGGTGTTCCTGGAGCTGTTTAAAAGCCTTGTAAAAACTTTGGTTTATTTTGATTATCATTGTTTACCAAAAGTATATCTACTTTTGATTTGGCATAAAGCAAAAGCTGAATGATCATACCAATAGATGAAGCCTTGACACAGTGGTATGGATTTTTAGACTTTCCCTAATTTATGACGTATTCATGTATGACGTTTTTATGTGAACATTTAAAACACGCTGGAACCTGTTTATACCAAGTCATATGGGAAACTTCTGATTGGTCAGAATTTAGTTATTTAGAAATATTTTTATGACGAATTGTGGCGATTAAAGATATCAAATGACCTCCTGGTATCAAATAGCCATGACGTTTGTGTCCATTGGAGGCCACTATTTTAGGGTCTCTTATCTATTCACCGGGGTTTACTACTTTAACCCTGTTCTTCAGGATCTGGGTTTTAGAAGAAGAAACCTATAAAATGCAAATCCATTGATAACTTTCTTAACAAATACTTCACAACCGCGAAGAGTCAGTTGTCTTTATTCCCCAAACTATACACGTTAACTTTCTTAACAACTACTTCACAACCGCGAAGAGTCAGTCCTCTTATTCCCCAAACCATACACGTTAACTTTCTTAACAACTACTTCACAACCGCGAAGAGTCAGTCGTCTTTATTCCCCAAACTATACATGATAACTTTCTTAACAACTACTTCACAACCGCGAAGAGTCAGTCGTCTTTATTCCCCAAACTATACATGATAACTTTCTTAACAAATACTTCACAACCGCGAAGAGTCAGTCGTCTTTATTCCCCAAACTATACACGTTAACTTTCTTAACAAATACTTCACAACCGCGAAGAGTCAATCGTCTTTATTCCCCAAACTATACACGTTAACTTTCTTAACAAATACTTCACAACCGCGAAGAGTCAGTCCTCTTTATTCCTCTCTCTTTTTCTTAAGTTGCATAAAAAATTCACAAACGATTTCCGGATCGACCTAACAAATGGCCCTGTATGAAAAGTTAAAAGTAGCTACAGCAGTGTTTTCCAAAGAAATGGGGTGTAACGGCACAGTACTGTGTCGCGAGAGAGCTGGCGGGTGTGGCACAAAAACAATCCATTTTTCGGTAGTCCCGTCAAAATATGAAGATAAACAATTACGATGAAGTTCCAGTTACCAACTTAAAAATGCAATCTTAAGCTGATTTATTTTTTAACTGTCTAGTTTTAGGTTGTTTCTGTGCTGTTACTGCATATTTTCTGCTCCTGTGCGGATTCCTTTCAATTAACTTCCGAACAATGCTAGCTACTTACTAAAAACCAAACTTCTCCACACTGATCTAGAAATAAGTAGTCTTAACGTTTCTGCCATTTTTTTAACGGTTTGTTTGTTTGTTATGGATTTCGCGCAAAGCTACACGAGGGCTATCTGCGCTAGCCGTCCCTAATTTTGCAGTGTAAGACTAGAGGGAAGGCAACTAGTCATCACCACCCACCGCCAACTCTTGGGCTACTCTTTTACCAACGAATAGTGGGATTGGCCGTCACATTATAACGCCCCCACGGCTGAAAGGGCGAACATGTTTGGTGTGACGGGGATTCGAACAGGCGACCCGCAGATTGCGAGTCGAGCACCCTAACCACCTGGCCATGCCAGGCCTTTTTTTTAACGGGAATCTAGAGGGGGATTCTGAAGAAGGCCTTAGTACAGAAACAGAAACGTCGTCCCCTTATCATTCAACAGTCAGCTGTAATCCATTGAAGTTTACTGTTATGAAGCATCATTCATTATTAATCGACGTCTATTGTACTTAATCTTCATTTTTATTTCCACGATTAAGTTGCTATTTTTTCCCATATCCCATTAGGACTCTTAAGAGCCGATCAGAACACCAGCCCTGTTCGCCAGAGGTCCTGGGTTCAAGTCCCGATTCCAGAGTCACTTTTCACTTTTTGGCTTTTTCACGTAAAAAGTTGAATTGATAATGTATAGTTACTTGAACGTGATGTGTATTGTTCTTTCTACACTCTACATGATGTTTAGGTTGATATATGTACAAACATGAAACCTGTAAACATGATAAATGCTGCACTGTGTGATTTCCATTATCACCTTTTCATTTTGTAGTAAACAAGTATCCCGACATGCTTTGCTGATCTATATACACTCACGTGTTCCAGATCTTGTCCAGAGATATTTCATTTGTCTTCTGGTAGCTTCGTGATGGCCCACGACGAGACACACATTCCGCATGTAATGCTGTTGGAATAGAAAGAAA
>NW_013672012.1:33988-40525 GCF_000517525.1 Limulus polyphemus | reverse complement strand
TTCATCAAATTTCGTTCAGGTGACTTTAGCCTTAAAAACTGTGATGGCAAGGGCAGACATGTTGGAATTGATGCTCTGAAGACACTTGTCGAGTCTAACCCAATGTAATACACTCGTGAAATGTCCCTGAAATTGCATGTCTCTCATGAAACAATACGTAAACATCTGAGGAATATGGGAAAACTCCATAAAGAAGATGTTTGGATGCCTCACGAACTCTCCGATGATCATCGTTTCCAACGTGTGAACGTTGCTTCGTCTCTTCTGTCACGTGAACCATTTTTGGACAGAATTGTCACTGGTGATGAAAAATGGATTCTCTACGCGAATTTTAAACGCCAAAAACAATGGCTCAGTCCTAGACGAAAGCCACTTCCGACCCCATCACCTGGACTCCATCCGCAGAAAGTGATGCTTTGCATTTGGTGGGACATCAAAGGAGTAATTCATTTCGAACTCCTCAATCCACAGCAAACTATCAATGCAGAGATCTATAGTCAGCAACTGGAACGTTTAAATCAAGCCCTTCATCACAAATGTCTTTCACTCGTCAATCGGAAAGGTGTTCTTCTTCTTCACGACAATGCACGTCCACATGTGGCATGTATGACGCAACACAAGATTACTGTTCATGTGACCAGTGTCTTGGAACTAGTCTTAGAAAACAAATAAAAAAAATCGCGAAAAACGTCACCAGGTGATACATAATTTAGTGCCATTAGACACGGCAACTTTTGCCCCTGTTTATAGATACATGTTCTTAATAATTTTTGCCCCTGTTTTTAGATACATGTTCGTAATAACTTTTGCCCCTGTTTTTAGATATATGTTCGTAATAATTTTTGCCCCTGTTTTTAGATACATGTTCGTAATAACTTTGTCCCTGTTTTTAGATACGAAAAACAGGGGCAAAAGTTATTACGAACAAGATACATGTTCGTAATAACTTTTGCCCCTGTTTTTAGATACATGTTCGTAATAACTTTGCCCTTGTTTTTAGATACATGTTCGTAATAACTTTTGCCCCTGTTTTTAGACACATGTTCGTAAGCTGTATAAAAGTTTAAAATATATCAACCCTGGTTTTATAATAAACTTTATTTTTATTTTCTCTGTCCGACAGCTGTCACAGCAAGTTCTCGTTCGCTTTATACTTGAATCAGAAACATCTTTAAACCCCCACCCCAGTAGAGCTCTCAAGCACACGTTATGGACTCATAATGGCTACTGTGTGTGTAGTTCACACATTATGCGCTCATAGTGGCTAAAGTTCACACATTATGGGCTCATAGTAGGTGCTGCGTAAAGTTCACACATTATGGACTCATAGTGGCTGCTGTGTGAAGTTTACACATTATGGATTAATAGTGGCTGCTGCGTGAAGTTCACACATTATGGATTAATAGTGGCTGCTGCGTGAAGTTCCCACATGGACTCATAGTGGCTGCTGCGTAAAGTTCATACATTATGAACTCATATTGGCTGCTGTGTGAACTTCACACACATTATGGACTCATAGTGGCTGCTGTGTGTAGTTCACACATTATGCGCTCATAGTGGCTAAAGTTCACACATTATGGGCTCATAGTAGCTGCTGCGTAAAGTTCACACATTATGGACTCACAGTGGCTGCTGTGTGAAGTTCACACATTATGGATTAATAGTGGCTGCTGCGTGAAGTTCCCACATGGACTCATAGTGGCTGCTGCGTAAAGTTCATACATTATGAACTCATATTGGCTGCTGTGTGAACTTCACACACGTTATGGACTCATAGTGGCTGCTGTGTGAAGTTCACACATTGTGGATTCATAGTGGCTGCTGCGTGAAGCTTTTTTTTTCGGGCTGATTTTTTACAACTCTTTTAAGTGCAATGAAATTGGCATAAAACAAGAAACGCTACACATGGTGAGGTCTAGAAGGTCTCACCCCGGGAGAGGGGGTAAAGCCCCTCGAACGTTCCGCGATTATAGAGAAAGTATATTTCCTAACCTTTTGTATTTTGGCTGTCGTCTTAACTTCGATTTAAAAAATCCTGCTCACGTCCGTAGCGCACGTCAAGGGCACTGCGCCCTTGAAATGTATCCGGACGTCTCCCGCGCTTATCCTCCAGCATACTGTGTAAGTTGGCGCAGTTTTTGTTTTGCCGGAAGTGTACTTCTGTCGCAAGTAAATTTTAAACTTTTTGGTTAAATCTGTGTTAAGGAAGAGGTAGTTTTATCTTAACTTTATTATAAGTCTGTGTTAAGGAAGAGGTAGTTTTTATCATAACTTTATTATAAGTCTGTGTTAAGGAAGAGGTAGTTTTTATCATAACTTTATTATAAGTCTGTGTTTTGTTGGTGGAGACGGAACTGTATTTCGTAATTCGGTTCAGCAAAGTTTTTATTTATTTTACACTCCAGTTTTAGGATTTATAGTTTCTGTTAATACGTTTCAAGGAAAATGCAAAATATAATCCAGCTTTTCCCTGGATTCGTTGAATTCAGTGTGGAACCTGTTTGTGGTTAATATTACATTCTGTAGTGTTTCTTGTGAGGGTCAAGATCTGGACTGTAGTTTTTTCTTGTTAAGGTCGGGACCTGGGCTATAGAGTATTTCTTGTGAGGGTCAAGATCTGGACTGTGGTTTTTTCTTGTTAAGGTCGGGACCTGGGCTATAGAGTATTTCTTCTAAAGATCAAGATCTGGACGGTAGTTTTTTTTGGTGAAGGTCGAGACCTAGACTGTGGAGTTTTCTTGTAAAAGTCGGGACCTAGAATGTAGAGTTTTCTTGTGAAGGTCAAGATCTGGACGGTAGTTTTTTCTTGTGAAGGTCGAGACCTAGACTGTGGAGTTTTCTTGTGAAGGTCGAAACCTAGAATGTAGAGTTTCTTGTTCAGGATAGGCCTTGGACAGGCCAGTTTGTTTGTGAAGGTTTGACAATATACTGTAGAGGTTTTATTGCGATTCAGTTCATATTAATTAAAGTTAATAACAGGCAGATGGGGAAACAAAATTCACAGATCTAATAGCAAATGTTTGAAGTACTTAGTTAAGTTTTGAAAGCAAATCGTGTAATTTATGATAAACGTTTCTGCAGCTGTACATGTAGTTTGTATGAATGAGGACTTGCTTTAAAACCGATAACGTTTCGAACAGTACACAAACAGAATTATCCTTTTAAACAGAGCACGCCAAACGTTTCGTATTGAATGTTTGACAATGCTGGTTTAACCCTGGTTCATAAATTTAAACAGGCTTTCACACGAGTTTTTTGATCGGTTGTACAATGTTTGATTAGATTTACATCAGGTGAGATACAAGAACTAGGTCAACTGATATCCGAAACGTACGTGGATAATGATGTTTCGCGAAATATGTATACAATTAAATGTTCGGTTGACAAAAGCTGATATATTGTTGAAACGAACAAACAACTTTCTACTCGGTTCCGTGAACATTTAAAATCTTCATCTTATGATTTTTGAACACGTGTTTAAGAACAATCATTCTATCGGGTCTTCTAAGGTAAAAAATCCTCAGCAGAGAAGACAACATTAACAGACGAAAAATAAAAGGTGCTCTGTTAATAAAAAAAACATAACACTATTCTTTACAAATACAGAGGTATTTACATCTGTTTTAATCGCTCCCTTCTCTCTTGCATATAGAACGAATTTCAATACTTAGACTCAGGCCTAAAAGCTATATTTATATATTCATAAATGTGATAGTTCATTGATAATTTACTCTAATTCTGACTAAAAGAATTTCAAGTGTCATGGTGTTACGTATCACAATTTATCCCGGCCGAGCCTCCAATTTATGACATTTGCCAACAACATTGATACATACAGTTTCTTTTTTAATACAAATATATTGTAATATACAACCAATAATACAATTTACAATAACAGTTATTACACACAATGATTTACAAACTTACAAGCAATATAAAGTCTTCTTTCTAGTGTGGAACTTCCTTGATGTATTATCGAGGGTTAACTACGAGCGATTTAATTTCGAGTTGACGTAGGTACGATTCATTTCACAGGGAGCTAGCTAGCTCTGTGGTCTCCATTTATCACATGCCGATTTTTTCCCATCGATGAAGTTGGGTAGTGTTTTCTTAAAAGTTCTAATGTCCGATGTGAATTCACTGAAATTAAATGGTTTGTAATGTTCGAAATTGATAAATGTTCCTGATCAAATATCTGACGTTCCCGATTAATAAGCGTTATAACAATCACGGTTATAGATTCCGAAGTTTATAGCAAACCAACTAGAGCAAACTAATAATGGATACTGTTTTTCGGCGCGTCACGTTGGTTATATTTACAGGTGTGTGGAGGGTTTCTCGAAACTTCAGTTTACGTAACAATACTGACGCTAACACTAAAATATACATACACACATATATTGTTGATTCTTACACTTGAGAATCTTCTACAACTTTAGAGAATAGGCGGGAGTTTCACAATACATATTTAACAGTATAAGTTACGTACATTTTTAAATATAAATTTAATTTAAACAAACATCGATATTAAAATAAATGTATAATAATAAATCCATCACAAAGGCTATTGAGGATTTCTGTTAGCCTCAGTTCTTGTATCCCACCTGATGAATCCAGAAAGTCCTGATGAAACATTGTGAACAAAATAAAAGTTTTGCTATGTACAGCCGATAAAAAACTTATGTGAATTTTAAATAACATAGTTCTTTCTAATATTTAATCAACCTTGGCTTTGTTGTTGTGTTTTATCCAAGAAGAACGTAAATAATATACACTGAAGATATAATGGAACAGGTTTACCGTGGGTTTGTTGTCGTGTTTTGAGAAAGCCTTTTCCATTCAGTGTTTGTGATTCGTGAGTCAACGAAGTACGTGATTTGGAGACCTATAATTACGTCATTTATATTTAAACTCAAGGAGACTATGTATGAGTGGCAGACTTCAGAAGGGAACCGTATTTATCTGAACTTAAACGTTACGTAATGGCGTATAATGATGATGTAAACTTTGCTTATTAGTTAGGAAGTAGTGACTAGTAGAGGATGTAATCGTTATATTACCGAGAGAAGAAATATCTGTTCTTTGTACATAAGTAGGTTGTGGAAGTAGGCGTACGTGTTTACAAAGTGAAGAACGAATACAGATATTACTTATTTAAGCTACAGACTTGGTTCTCACGCTGTTAATGTGGCCCCTTCTGAAACCTGCTCGCTGGTGATACATTAGATCGATCCTCACGTGCTGTGGAAAATACTGTTCTTTTGATATATTACCAGAAATATTTTGCGATGCTCCCTTGCAATATCGCATCTACTTTAGTGTCGCTGACCGATGTGCCAGAAAATGTTGGATAGGGGGCGTTAAAACAAAAACATCATACACTTTGTGACACTTTGCTTCTACTGCCCCCCTACAGGTTTGACGTGCTTTAGCTCAAAGTGCTGGTAAAGACATTTTAAATGATTGAAAAAAATTTTCATGAATTCGTGATCCAATGGAAATAACTGACAGTTATCATAAATACTAAGACATTGGAATTCATAGGCCTACAAAGGCCTGAAGTACGAGTATTTTGATACCTAACTAATGTTACGTGATTGAAATAATACACTAAAATAAAATAATATTTACAATTGATTCGTGTAATGTTACAGCGGGTGTTAATTTTGTAGGTTGTGGGCTTCTACGAAATGGGATTAAGTATCATTAGTCTAACCCCTGGGCATAAAAAGTATTACTTTTCTATATCTTACTGATGGACCTTTTATGAGTTGGGACCGGCGGGCTCCTGAGGTGGCTGCTCCTCCAATATGTATGCCACTGTACAGACGTTTGAACACAGCTTTTTCGTTTCGTCCGTGAAACCGAAGGTAAAAGCTATCTGGTCTTCTTTATTCTTTACCATATGAAGTCAAATGTGTGTTTAAGCCAATAAAGAAATAATAAAACAAAAAACATCTTAGGTACTTGTTGAGTCATACTTGACTTCTTTGTCCTTGGTGTTCAGACTTGATACCCACTTTCTGTGATGAATCACACCACGTGGGTGAGCTAAGCGTATCACGTGTCTGGACGAGTTCTTACTTATGATGAATACTTAAAAATCACTTAAGATAATACAGAGTGTTAGTGTGCATGTGGTTACTTTATTCATGAAAAGTCCTTAAAATATAGTTTAATTATTTCTCAACAGGAAATATTTTACTTAAAGAGCCCGTCGTTATATATACAAGTTGTATAATCATAAGATCAACGTTTAACGTAAATCAGTTAATCATAGTTTCTATATTGTACTCACTAATGTTAATATTAAACTTTGAAAATACTCCGTTCTTTTTTATTTAAACAAACAAAGCAAATAGCACACTGAAAACCTAGTTCTTCTCGTCGGTTTGACACCGCAGTGTCAGAATGTACATGTACAACCTAGTTGTTGTTGTTGTTCTGGTTTGACCCCCACACTGTCAGAATGTACATGTACAACCTAGTTGTTGTTGTTCTGGTTTGACCCCCACACTGTCAGAATGTACATGTACA
>NW_013672012.1:24566-33122 GCF_000517525.1 Limulus polyphemus | reverse complement strand
ATCAATATCTAATCGTGAGCAGTTACAGAATATCTCATTAATAAAGTAACATCAATATCTAATCGTGAGCAGTTACAGAATATCTCATTAATAAAGTAACATCAATATCTAATCGTGAGCAGTTACAGAATATCTAATTAGTGAAGTAACATCAATATCTAATCGTGAGCAGTTACAGAATATCTCATTAGTAAAGTAACATCAATATTAATATCTAATCGTGAGCAGTTACAGAATATCGCATTAGTGAAGTAACATCAATATATAATCGTGAGCAGTTACAGAATATCGCATTGGTATCTAATTAGTGAAGTAACATCAATATCTAATCGTGAGCAGTTATAAAATATCTAATTAGTGAAGTAACATCAATATCTAATCGTGAGCAGTTACAGAATATCTAATTAGTAAAGTAACATCAATATCTAATCGTGAGCAGTTACAGAATATCTAATTAGTAAAGTAACATCAATATATAATCGTGAGCAGTTACAGAATTTCTAATTAGTAAAGTAACATCAATATCTAATCGTGAGCAGTTACAGAATATCTCATTAGTGAAGTAACATCAATATCTAATCGTGTACAGTTATAGAATATCTAATTAGTCAAGTAACAACAATGTCTAATCGTGAGCAGTTACAGATTATCTCATTTTCCATTCGACTATTATTAAGTAAAAAATATTATTACTTACTTCTTAGCTCCAACAAGCTCCAAATAATTGTGGTTAGCGCCTACAAGAAGAATACCATTTTTTGTAGTTCCCAAACCGAACAGCAAGTTTCAAATAATTGGGGTTAGCACCTCACAGAAGAGTGTATCATTTATTATTTTATCTATTTTTATTCCAAACGGAACAACAACTTCTGAGCAGGTGAGATAAACTATTAACGTAACGTCGTCTATAATAATGTGCCATTTTTTTATAGTTGTACATTTTAAAATTAGGGAGGAGGTTCAGTTACCTGAACATCTGAAACAATTGTGAAAGGAACTAAGGAGTTTAAAACGACCAGGAACTAATGGTTTTTGTATAAAAAAAAAATTGGAATTAAACACTTGAACGTCTTTTTTTTTCTTTACTTGTAACCTGTGTTAGTGAAAATTTTTATTCTGAACATAGGGTATAAAAGTTTCAGTGGAATTAAGTAAAATATGTTTGTTTTATACGTTTTGTATCTGATTGAGGTTTTTACCACAAAATGACAACATGTTATTGTTCTAAAGCTGTCTTCGGATTAACTGCTTGACATTGTTCCAAACTCTCGTCCGCGAAAACTTGACGAGGCAAAATAACGTTATTGTGATTGGAACCACCAGCCTCGCGATCGATCAGAAAACCATCAATATACTAAAAATGATTTTTTTTAAAGCACACGTTCACTATTATTCCACATTCTTGCGTGAAAATCCCGCCACTGTGGCAAAGGTTGTTATGATTATCGTTAAGGTTGCAATGGATTCTAATTAAAGTGTTTGATTCAAGTCCTTGGAAGTTACTGATGACTGTTCAGCTTTATAACGACTCCAATTATGCTATTAAATGGTAGATATTGCAGTTAATAATTAGTATATAAAGGTCAGCATGCTATTTCTTTGACGCAACTAATGAAACCGCGAAACAGTCCATTATTTGATAAACCATGATAATGAGTGTCAAACGTGTGTGGGGGTGTAAGAGTGTCATTTCAGAAAAGGCTGGGATGTGGGGCAAATAATCCCCCAGCTTAGCTGGTGCCATACGCTAAGGCGTAATTTACGTATATTTGTTAATCTGGCTTAACTAGAAACGTCTCACAAAATCTACTTTTTTGCTCCCCCCTCCCGAACTTGGATGGCGCCCCTGTCAACCCACTATATGACGCTCCTGGGTGAGATTAGCGAGAATTGGTTGTTATTTATACCGATTCGAACCAATTACTTTATAAAAGTTGTTGGGGGAAGGGGACACACTATAAAAAAGAGTGACAAAGTTAGGCAGAAATATACGAATTATTGTATTGATCATGATACAACTAGTAGCGGAAAAATCCACGGTACTTTTTTTTTTTTGTTATTGTTGTTGATAGTACTTAGGGAATATCACGTGAACGTGTTTTTAACCCTAGTTATCGCCAGTGGGTCTATATGGATCTCATCGCCTATTAAACACAGTGTTCTAAACTATATATGCACCAAGTTACTTGTGTGTTACGGGATCTCTAATAACACTCATACACACAAAATAAAAAATACTGTCACATACTGTTGCCTGGGCATCATATTTATGGTACAAAGAAAATGGGTTATTCATAACAATTGTGTTGTAAGAGACAAAGTCGGCAATATGATGGTAAAATAATTCGGCTGTATTACTACACATGTTGAACTAGAAGCACTGTTTGATGTCATGTAACAAAACATTTCGTATCTGACTTCCAGATTGTGTCAGATTGTATGACAATTGACCTGATCTTGGCGTTCCTCTTGGGATTGAAACTAGTTCATATCTCTCAATGTCATAAGACTGTTTCCATGATTGTGAACGTCATAAAACTGTTTAGATGATTGTGAACAGACTTGAAATATCTCTGAACCGGGCTTGCATCAATGAGTAGCGTGCCAGTCTATGATCGGGTAGTCCATGGTTCGACTCCCGTTGATGCAAAATCACCCTTCACAATTTGGGGCCGTGTTTGCTTAATAAGAGTGAGAGTCAATTCCCATTATTTGATTAGAGTTGGTAAGAAGTGCTGTTGGCTACAGCTAACTTCAATCTACACTTCACTATTAGGAGCGGCTAGCGCCGACGTGTAACTTTGCGCGAATATCTGAAACAAACAATATAATATCCTCAGTTCAAATAAATGTCAAAGGAAGATGAGATTTTAATGGGTAGAATCAATACTTTTGTTATTTACTTGAAGTTAATCTGGTTATTGTACATCATCTGTAACAAATATAATTCAAATATTAGATTATGTTCCCTGATAATGACACTTTTTTGAACCCCAAATCAGGGATTTGTTGAATATGTACGCGGGTTGCTAACTTATCTCGTATCAGTTGCTACTGGTTCTAGGTTTTAGTTGACATTGTAACTGTCACCAATAATTCTTGTACATAAGTAACACTTGTTGCTATAGCAACCATGAACATCATCACGTTACAGCTTTATTCTAGTAAGGAATATAAGTGTACCGGGAATACATTAGACGCCTCAGTAAGTTACCATAGCAACCGTATATTGCCAGGAATTATTAAGAAATTGATGGCATTTAAGAAAGGCTCAGTTTATGTATTAACATTAAAGATAGTGAGTTATTTGGTATTTTAACATTAAAGATAGCTTTAATGTTAAAATACCAAATAACTCAAAACAAATTACCATATTCGTGATTTGAGCATGTCAAAATCATCAAACCAAAATGAAAAATACTAAATAAACTAAGAACGAAACGGAAAAATGAAAATCAGGCAGATGTTTCGGTCTGTGTAAACCGATTTAAACAAATCACGAGTTTTACTTGGAGATGCTGCAATTACAGAACTGAGTTTGAAAATATTACATAAAATTCACATACAAATAGGAATATGTAACAAGTTCAAAGTAAAACTGTTCTTTCACATCAAACATTTTGTCAGCATACTTATGTTACATCCGACTTGGGTGAATGATCAAATCCTGAGATTGAATGTGTAACAACACGTATATTTTACAATAATAAATAGCGAACACGTAGATCAAAATAAATACTTAATATGTCAAACGCACGCTATATATTCAAATATGATTTATTATTTAAACCATTTGAAGGTTTTTTACTGTTCGTTTTTTAGTGGAACACTCCTGAATAAGCTGTAAATTTTGTGTTATAAGGTCGTATATTACTAGTATTAAGATACTTGCAGTGTCTGACGAGGTATGACGTATACATAACACACATAAGTTTGTCTGTTGACTGACATACGTTTGTTACGTATACATAAAAGGTGTTTCACTTGTTGGTGAAATATTAAAAGAAAATTAAATTTCAGAAGAATAAAAGTTTTGACTCATTATGTAGTGTGGGGGAGGGGGAGGTGAAATAATCACAAAAGTTCGCCAGTAAAGGGGAGGAGTAAGGATGGTCATTTGAGATTCTCTTTTGATACCGGAAATAGGTCATTATCCGGTTGAATAGTGTCATTGATGTCAGTTCAGTACTTTGCTTGGTAGGTAACGGTTGCACGCAGAGATGTAGAAACCCGTTTCCGCGATGCGGATGGATCCCTCTCGTCATTTGCAGTAAATGAAGATGAAAGACATGTATGCTATTTTTCTTCATAATTAAAAGTAAGGACCAAAGTCGACAAAGGCAGTCTCTGTTCAATGTAAAAATGGTGAGCAAGGAAATCCAGAAGCGATACTTATCCACATAGGCGTCGGGGCAAACCTCAAGCTGGGGGCTCCCTGTAGATTTAGAGATACTTATCTTCATAGGCGTCGGAGCAAACCTCAAGCTGGGGGCTCCCTGTAGATTTAGAGATACTTATCTTCATAGGCGTCGGAGCAAACCTCAAGCTGGGGGCTCCCTGTAGAAATACAGTTGAGAAGTGTTTTTAAGTCGTTGTATAAAGTCTTTCTGTCATGCTATTTCCATGCATGTAATTGTAAATGTTAATGGATGGTTTCCGTGATTTGGCCCTGAAACTGCTGGGTCGGAAAGACACCTCGCCCATATTCTGAACTCTGTGGGGGCGCTTGACCACACAGCTCCCCGGCTCCTACTCCCATCTTATTAGTTGGTCCACAAGTTTTATTTTCGAAGCCATGCTATTGCAGGCTATTTTTAAGTTCCGGTTGTATTAAGTATTTTTAACATGACAGATACCCATATAATTGTTAAGTTCCGGTTGTATTGAGTATGTTTAACATAACAAATACCCATGTAATTGTTAAGTTCCGGTTGTATTAAGTATTTTTAACGTGACAGATACCCATGTAATTGTTAAGTTCCGGTTGTATTAAGTATTCTAACATGACAAATACCCATATAATTGTTAAGTTCCAGTTGTATTAAGTATTTTAAACATGACAGATACCCATGTAATTGTTAAGTTCCAGTTGTATTAAGTATTTTAAACATGACAAATACCCATGTAATTGTTAAGTTCCGGTTGTATTAAGTATTTTTAACGTTACAAATACCCATGTAATTGTTAAGTTCCGGTTGTATTAATTATTTAAACATGACAAATACCCATGTAATTGTTAAGTTCCGGTTGTATTAATTATTTAAACATGACAAATACCCGTGTAATTGTTAAGTTCTGGTTGTATTAAGTATTTTTAAACATGACAAATACCCATGTAATTGTTAAGTTCCGATTGTATTAAGTATTTTTAACATGACAAAGACCCATATAATTGTTAAGTTCCGGTTGTATTAAGTATTTCTAACATGGCAAATACCCATGTAATTGTTAAGTTCCGGTTGTATTAAGTATGTTTAACATGACAAATACCCATATAATTGTTAAGTTCCGGTTGTATTAAGTATTTCTAACATGGCAAATACCCATGTAATTGTTAAGTTCCGGTTGTATTAAGTATGTTTAACATGACAGATACCCATGTAATTGTTAAGTTCCGGTTGTATTAAGTATTTTAACACGACAAATACCCATATAATTGTTAAGTTCCGATTGTATTAAGTATTTTTAACATGACAAAGACCCATATAATTGTTAAGTTCCGGTTGTATTAAGTATTTCTAACATGGCAAATACCCATGTAATTGTTAAGTTCCGGTTGTATTAAGTATTTCTAACGTTACAAATACCAATATAATTGTTAAGTTCCGGTTGTATTGAGTATGTTTAACATAACAAATACCCGTGTAATTGTTAAGTTCCGGTTGTATTAAGTATTTTAAACATGACAAATACCCGTGTAATTGTTAAGTTCCGGTTGTATTAAGTATGTTTAACATGACAAATACCCATATAATTGAATAAAGAAATTCAACAACCCTTTAGTTTTTCTCCTGTAAAAATGAATACATCAATGAACAACACAATGTGGGCGTTTCACTAGCCGCTCTTTATCATTCTGTAACTCACTAAATTGAACACAGTGGATTCATCGGGTTCGTCTTGATTAGAGCGTCCTTACAAGCATTCGGGCAACGCGAGAGGGCGTAGCACAATCAGATCGTTTGAGTACACACTGTTGCTATGCGCTCTTCTGTTCAAACATACTCAGTAAATATTATTAGGCCTTTTCGGCCATTTTACTATTAAACATTAATATCCTTATGAAACAACGAAATATATTATCAAAATTTTATTATTTTTACGGTTATTACTTAATCTATTGCACAAAACGCTGTTTAATATCATAATAACCCTGTCCTTCGTTTTTCAAGAGATGTAAGGTTCTTATTGTTACGGTTCTTACTTGCATCTCTTGCGCAGAAAACTTTAATCCTGCTCGTTTTTCAAGCCTTGTTTTTTTAGTCCTATTCCAATGTCTAGCAGATACTTTTTTTTGAAGTATACTTTTAATATTTCCAGAATAAAAGTGAATGTTTAAAATGCTAAAAATAAAAGGTTTTGAAGATCACGTCAAGCAGACTTTTATATCGACTGAAAAATAGGCGCAATCAGCTGGCGTAAATTAGTAAATGTACAGTTGTTCTGGATCAACCACCCTAAGTCTGGGCTGGTACTGCCTTTTTGGATCAACCACCCTAAGTCAGGGCCGAAACCACCCTTACTCAGGGTCAATTAAGCCGTGCTGGATCAACCACCCTAAGTCAGGGCCAAAACCACCCTTACTCAGGGTCAATTAAGCCGTGCTGGATCAACTACACTAAATCAGGGCTAGTACTGCCTTTTTGGATCAACCACCCTAAGTCAGGGCCAAAACCACCCTTACTCAGGGTCAATTAAGCCGTGGTGGATCAACTACCCTAATTCAGGGCTAGTACTGCCTTTTTGTATCAATCACCCTTACTCAGGGTCAATTAAGCCGTGGTGGATCAACTACCCTAATTCAGGGCTAGTACTGCCTTTTTGGATCAACCACCTTAAGTCAGGGCCAAAACCACCCTTACTCAGGGTCAATTAAGCCGTGCTGGATCAACTACCCTAATTCAGGGCTAGTACTGCCTTTTTGGATCAACCACTCTTACTCAGGCTCAATTAAGCCGTGCTGGATCAACTACCCTAAATTAGCGCTAGTACAGCCGTTGCAGTGTGTCTTTCCTTTTCGCTGAAGCGTGAATAAAACGCAAAATGGAAATATCACAATATATATGATTGATTTTTAGTCTTCTGGGAGGTGAAGATACAGTTCAGTTTCTGGAAGTTGAAATCAAATACCAACACAGAATCACTCTGTCCATGGTCAATTGTGAATGTGCCATTAGTCTAAAGAAACTCTATTTAAGATGTACTTCATAATAAACTAGAGGACACTCAGTAGAGCGCATACCTCGGCGCAGCGTTGATCAGATTCGACCCTCAAAACATACGAAAATGTGTCCGTATGTACGAACCATTTTTGGTAGGATAATGGGGAATAATATTCTACACATGTCCGCCAAGTTTCATCAAAATTCGATCATACTTGACTGAGTTAGAGAGCAAAAATAGTGTGAAAAATTGATCACCATATTAACAGATAATGTTTTTTTACCCCCCCCCCCGCAAGTTAATTCTTAGTCCAAATATATACCTACTTACGTCGGCCTATTATTTCATGTTTTTCATATTAGTTTTCTTCATACTGATTTAAATTGAACATTGCTGAGTACCATGACCTTGGCTGACCTTGGTAAAATGTGTTATATTTGTTTAAATTGTCGTCTTTGTTCTGTAATATAAAACACAACATCAGTGATTTTATTTACCAAACATTTCTACAATTATAAAAAAAAATTGGTTAACTATACCTGTTTACACATCATTATTGTCTTCTTACAAAAAAAAAAAACACGATTATTTTCCAGTTCTATTTGCTTAACCTGGCTAGTGAAAGTGGGTTTTGTAGGGGTACTCCTGTTTCCCCTACATAAAAATATCGGTGACATTGGATCTACTGATCCCAGTTCGCCTTAATCAGGTGCCGTTTGTTGAAATGCTTGTCGAACGCTTAGTCTTACCTTTGTCTTAATCAGGTGCCGTTTGTTGAAATGCTTGTCGAACTCTTAGTCTTACCTTTACCTTAATCAGGTGCCGTTTGTTGAGATGCTTGTCGAACTTTTAGTCTTACCTTTACCTTAATCAGGTGCCGTTTGTTGAAATGCTTGTCGAACTCTTAGTCTTACCTTTATCTTAATCAGGTGCCGTTTGCTGAAATACTTGTCGAACTCTTAGTCTTACCTTTACCTTAATCAGGTGCCGTTTGTTGAAATACTTGTCGAACTTTTAGTCTTACCTTTACCTTAATCAGGTGCCGTTTGTTGGAATACTTGTCGAACTTTTAGTCTTACCTTTACCTTAATCAGGTGCCGTTTGTTGGAATACTTGTCGAACTTTTAGTCTTACCTTTACCTTAATCAGGTGCCGTTTGTTGAAATGCTTGTC